>NC_082712.1:83784675-83811864 GCF_030144855.1 Hypanus sabinus | reverse complement strand
AATGACCTGGATGAGGAAGTGGAGGGATGGGTTAGTAAGTTTGCTGATGACACAATGGTTGGGGGTGTTGTGGATAGTGTGAAGGGCTGTCAGAGGTTACAACGGGACATTGAAAGGATGCAGAACTGGGCTGAGAAGTGGTAGATGGAGTTCAACCCAGATAAGTGTGAGTTGGTTCATTTTGGTAGGTCAAATACGATGGCAGAATATAGTATTAATGGTAAGAATCTTGCCAGTGTGAACTCAAACATATATCTGTCTCACCCAAGAAACCAAACAGAGCAATTAAAGGGTTAGGTTCTAAGTAGTGATTCAGAACACAGGATAAGGTTATAAAAACATCTCTCCAAAATTTCTCTAGTCTAGGACAGGTCCAATACATATGAATAAGAGAAGCCTCGCCACTTTTGCATTTATCACAAAGAGGACTAATATTAGGGTAAAATCGAGATAGTTTAGATTTGGACATATGGGCCCTATGAACAATCTTAAACTGTGGAGTGATCAGAGGGATCTTGGGGTCTGAGTCCATAGGACGCCCTGTGGTTAAGAAGGCATATGGTGTATTGGCCTTCATCAACTCTGGGATTGAGTTTAAGAGCTGAGAGGTAATGTTGCCGCTATTCAGGACCCTGGTCAGACTCCATTTGGAGTACTGTGCTCAGTTCTGGTCGCCTCACCACAGGAAGGGTGTGGAAACCATAGAAAAGGTGCAGAGAAGATTTATAAGGATGTTGCCTGGATTGGGGAGCATGCCTTATGAGAATAGGTTGAGTGAACTCGGCCTTTTCTTCTTGGAGTGATGGAGGATGAGAGGTGACCTGATAGAGGTGTATAAGATGATGAGAGGCATTGATCGTGTGGATGGTCAGAGGCTTTTTCCCAGGGCTGAAATGGTTGCCACAAGGGGACAGAGGTTTAAGATGCTGGGGAGTAGGTACAAAGGAGAGGAGATGTCAGGGGGCACTCAGAGTGGCAAGAGCGTAGAATGGGCTGCCAGCAACAGTGGTGGAGGCAGATACAATAGGGTCTTTTAAGAGGCTTTTAGATAGGTACATGGAGCTTAGTAAAATAGAGGGCTATAGGTAAGCCTAATAATTTCTAAGGTGGGGACGTGTTTGGCAAGCTTTGTGGGTTGAAGGGACTGTATTGTGCTGTAGGTTTTCTATGTTTCTATGTCTACACCTTGCCCAAGGATGACCTGCAGGCTAGTGGAGGGAAGGAGCACCTTACACCTCCTAGGTAGGGGGTGTTTAAAACTAGAGGTTATAGTTTTGAATAATAAGAGATTTAAAGGGGAGCTGAGGGGCAATGTTTTCACACACAGGTTAGTGGGTACAGGGAATGAGCTGCCAGAGTAGGTGGCACATGTGAATACAATTATAATATCACTCGACCACCAAGATTTTCCTTCCTGAATACTTTTGGGTGTATCCGTAAGATATAGGAGCAGAATTCGACCATTTGGCCCATTGAGTCTGCTGTGCTATTTCATCATGTTTAATCCGATTTTCCTCTCAACCCCATCTCCTGCCTTCTCCCCACATGCCTTCATGCCCTGAGAATCAAGAATCTATCAACGTCTGCCTTAACTATACATAAAGACTACCTCCACAGCTGCATGCGGTAACAAATTCCACAGATTCACCACTCCCTGGCTAAAGAAATTCCTCCTCTTTTCTGTTCTAAAAGGACGCCCCTCTGTTCTGAGGCTGTGTCCTCTGGTCTTATTCTCTCCCATCACAGGAAACATCCTCTCCACATCCACTCTATCAAGGGTTTCAACATTCGATTGGGTTCAATAAGGTCACTCCTCATTCTTCTGAATTCCAGCAAAAACAAACCCAAAACTGTCAAACACTCTTCACATGACAAGCCATTCAATCCTGGAGTCATTTTTATGAACCTCCTTTGAACCCTCTCCAGTTTCAGCAAATCCTTTCCAAGATAAGGCATCCAAAGCTGCTCACAATACTCCAAGTGAGGCCTCACCTGTGCCTCATAAAGTCTCACCATCATTGCTTTTATATTCTAGTCCTCTTGAAATGAATGCTAACATCACCACAGACTCTAGTTACAAATTACACTTCAGGGAATCCTGCACAAGGACTCCCAAGTCTCTTCGGACCTCAGTTTTTTGTATTTTCTCCACAGAAAATAGTCAGCTCTTTCAATTCTTCTACTGAGGTGCATGACCAGAGTAACACCATGAAATTTCCCTAAAATTGCACCTTTCTAAAAAAAAATCATCTATATTTGTTATTTCAATTCACAATTCAAGTCAATTAAAATGTTGCCCACAATGTAAGCTGAAAAGTTTTCTGTCTCATCCACGCAGGTCTGCTCATTCTTAGGCAGGGCAGATGCTGCATGGCAAGACAGGTTTTAGAAAGGCCATCAATTTTCGTGAAGGATTTTGATATTTGTGACAAATATTTCCCAAAATAACTGATGCAAGATTAAGGAAGGCATTATTGTTCGTCCACTAATCACAAGTCATCAATGACAGGCATTTCAAAGATTTCTAGTGGCACTGGAGAAAATCACATGGAAAGCATTCAAAGATATTGTGAAACTTTTCTTGGCAACGACAGAGCACCAAACTACGTGCAGCTGGTTGACAACATGTTTCAAGCACACAAAACTATGAAGTGCAACATGTCACTAAAACTTCATTTCTGCATTCCCATTTAGACTTCTCCCCTGAAAATCTCTGCACTGTCAGTGACGAGCACGGTGAAAGGTTTCACCAGGACATTGCGATCATGGAGAAACTGTATCAGGGCAACTGGAATCCATCAATTCTGGCTGATTATTGTTGGGCACCTAACCGAGAAGCCTCAGACACTGAGTACAAATGAAAATCATCAGCAAAACATTTTTAGTTTAGTTTAACTATTGCAAAGCATCAGCACCAGAATGCAATTAACCACATTATATTCAATAAAAGGTAATTTCTTGTTTCTCCAAATTCCTGCGTATTATAATTAGTCTGAAATTATATTTGAGGTCAGCTTCAAGCAGTCTATCATAACCAAAAAAAATTCTGAGGAAGCAACCTTTATGACCACATCCATAAAAATTTGTTGTCCAGTGTCCAAGCACTTTGACAGGTACATAGATAGGAAAAGTTTAGAAGGATATGGGGCAAATGCAAGCAGTCAGACGAGGCTGACTGGAAATGTTGGCTAGCATGGATGAGTTGTGCTGAATGGCCTTTACCCGAGCTCTGTGACTGCGATCCTCAGCTGACATATTTGAATCTATAGCCCACTCACTGGAAGAAACATTAGTCCCACACACCACCCTCCCCAGTTCTTCCCACCACGTTGTTCACCATCCCCCTTACCTCTCGGCCGTACATCCCCAACCAGGGCTCCTCACAGTAGGAGAACAGCTCCCACAACAAAACCCCGTACATCCAGACGTCAGACGCGTGAGAGAAGGTTCCCGACTTCAGGCTCTCTGGAGCACACCTGGGGGCGAAGTGGAGGAGAGGCAGAGTGAAGGGGGAGCGACTGTCCCTGTGGGGGTCAAGGTGAGACTGCGAGATCTCTCTGCACCGCCCAAGCACAGGGCCATACTGCTGTGTGGGCCACACACACACACACAGAGTCACTCACACGCACACACACTCACACACACACACACACACACACACACACACACAGAGTCACTCACACGCACACACACTCACACACACACACAGTCACACCTGGGGGCAAAGTGGAGGAGAGGCAGAGTGAAGGGGGAGCGACTGTCCCTGTGGGGGTCAAGGCGAGACTGCGAGATCTCTCTGCACCGCCCAAGCACAGGGCCATACTGCTGTGTGGGCCACACACACACAGAGTCACTCACACGCACACACACTCACACACACACACAGTCACACCTGGGGGCAAAGTGGAGGAGAGGCAGAGTGAAGGGGGAGCGACTGTCCCTGTGGGGGTCAAGGCGAGACTGCGAGATCTCTCTGCACCGCCCAAGCACAGGGCCATACTGCTGTGTGGGCCACACACACACACACAGAGTCACTCACACGCACACACACTCACACACACACACAGTCACACACACACACACACACTCACACACAACTATTGCGCAGTCATGCAGGAATATTTATTTACTGATTGAGATACAGTGCAGAATAGATTTCTCCAGCCCTTCAAGCAACACCACCCAGCAGCCCCCCATTTAACCCGAGCTTAATCACACAGGAAAATTTACAATGACCAATTAATCTCCCAACCAGTATGTCTTTGCAATGTGGGAGGAAACTGGCGCACTCGGAGGAAACCCATGCGGTCACAGGGAGAACATACAGACTCCTTACAGACAGCAGCAATGCACAGACAAGGCTCAAAGATATATGAGTTATTCAGGCAAACCCACATTCATCAGGGTCACACAGACACAAACAATGAGAAAAACTGTAATATTCAGATATAGCTAAACATGCACACTCACACGCTCACACAAGCATGCTCTCAATTTCTCTCAGTACATATACTCTCTCGCTCACACACTCACTCTTTTTCCACATATATTTGCATATACAGAATGCATTGGAAGAATGTTACCTGGGTTTCAGCACCTAAGTTACAGGGAAAGGCTGAACAAGTTAGGTCTCTATTCTTTGGAGTGTAGAAGGTTGAGTGGGGACTTGATAGAGGTATTTAAAATTATGAGGGGGATAGAATTGACATGGATGGGCTTTTTCCATTGAGAGTAGGGGAGATTCAAACAAGAGGACATGAGTTGAGAGTTAGGGGGCAAAAGTTTAGAGGTAACACAAGGGGGAATTCCTTTACTCAGAGAGTGGTAGCTGTGTGGAATGAGCTTCCAGTAGAAGTGGTAGAAGCAGGTTCGGTATTGTCATTTAAAGTAAAATTGGATAGGTATATGGACAGGAAAGGAATGGAGGGTTATGGGCTGAGTGCGGGCCACTGGGACTAGGTGAATGGAAGCATTGGCACGGACTAGAAGGGCCGAGATGGCCTGTTTCCGTGCTGTAATTGTTATATGGTTATACACACATTTGACAAACACACAAACATACACTCTCTCTCTTTCTCACTAACGCACAAACACAAAGCTCCCCAGGGTGCTTCTCACCATGCAAAGGGGATTTTGCGATGAGCCTGCATCACGTAGTGGTCAGTGTCAGAGAGCGAGCGGGTCAGGCCGAAGTCGGCAATTTTCGCCAGCTCCTCACTGGCCAGCAGGATGTTGCGGGCAGCCAGGTCGCGGTGGATGAAGCGATGGGACTCCAGGTAGCCCATGCCCTCACACACCTGGACAGCGTACAGCCACAACAGGTGGATGGGGAAGGCGGCATGTCGGCTGCGTAGATGGTCGTACAGGGACCCAAGGGGGGCCAGCTCCGTCACCTGTACGGAGAGAACGTCAGGAAAGAAGCTGCACAAAACCTTCAGCCTTTCTGTCTGTTCCATTGCTCTGCGAGATCAGGGCTGACTCTTTACTAACCTCTCCTCCACAATCCCCTCAATATCTACTAACCTCCTCTTTGCGACACTCAGAGCCTAAGCTTTACTCTATAATCTGGCCCATGGTTTCCTTGTCCTGGGACTGTGTGATGGGACGGTGTGGAGGGAGCTTCACTCTGTGTCTGACCCCGGGAGTGCGTGATGGGACAGTGCAGAGGGAGCTTCACTCTGTGTCTGACCCTGGGAGTGTGTGATGGGACGGTGTAGAGGGAGCTTCACTCTGTGTCTGACCCTGGGAGTGTGTGATGGGACAGTGCAGAGGGAGCTTCACTCTGTGTCTGACCCTGGGAGTGTGTGATGGGATGGTGTAGAGGGAGCTTCACTCTGTGTCTGACCCATTTTTTTTATTACAAAATCCTTTATTACAAATTTTGGTGCTATACAATATATACAAAACAGTGGCAAACACAATTACTGCACTACAAATAGACAATAGACATTACACCAGAATGTTTCCATCCCTATCCATGATGGCATTTACAGCCCGCGGAGCCCAACGGTCTCGAAACTCCTCCAAGGCCGCTGTGGACTGCGCGTGTTCTTTTTCAATAGTTACCAGGGCACGAACATACCCCCTAAACATTGCCAGGCAGTCTGCCCGGGGAGATCCTCCCGCCACCCGTTTCCAAGACCCACGGATGGCGGATTTCGCCAGCCCCAGGAGCAAGTTGACTAGGACATCCTCATCCCTCCATGCCCCCTTCCTTACTGGATGACCATATATAAACAGGGTGGGACTAAAATGCAGCCAGAAGGCGAGAAGCAGCCCACGCAAATATGCAAAAAGAGGCTGCAGTCTCACACACTCCATGTACATGTGGTACACGGTCTCCTCCAGCCCGCAGAAGTGGCATGTGGGTGGGAAGTCCATATACAAACTGAAAAACTTATTGCAGGGCACTGCCCTATGCAGTACCCTCTCTGTCTGACCCTGGGGGTGTGTGATGGGACGGTGTGGAGGGAGATTCACTCTGTGTCTGACCCTGGGAGTGTGTGATGGGACAGTGTAGAGGGAGCTTCACTCTGTGTCTGACCCTGGGTGTGTGTGATGGGACAGTGTAGAGGGAGCTTCACTCTCTGTCTGACCCTGGGAGTGTGTGATGGGACAGTGTAGAGGGAGCTTCACTCTGTATCTGACCCCAGGAGTGTGTGATGGGACGGTGGAGAGGGAGCTTCACTCTGTGTCTGACCCCAGGAGTGTGTGATGTGACGGTGGAGAGGGAGCTTCACTCTGTGTCTGACCCCAGGAGTGTGTGATGGGACGGTGTAGAGGGAATAACTCTGATTTGTCACTTTTACACTGGATAAGAACCAGTCATGTCCTGTTGGTGGATCCAGACTGCTAAAGCACTTACTCTTGACTGCAGCTTCCACAGATCTCAGTCACCTTCACCCTCTCCATTCACAACCCCAACACCCACCCTCTGAAGGATACACAGTGTCATCGTCACAGCCCATAAGTCCTAGGAACTGAATTAGGCCATTCAGCCCATCGAGTCTGCTCTGCCACTTCATCATGGCTGATCCATTTTCCTCTCAGCCCAGTCTCCGCGATGCCCTGACTAATCAAGAATCTATCAGCCTCCACTTTAAATATATTTGGCCTCCACAGCCGTCCATGGCAATGAATTGCACAGATTCACCACCCTCTGGAAATTCCTCCTCATCTCTGTTCTAAATGGATGTCTCTTTAATCTGAGGCTATGCCCTCTGATCCCAGACTCCCCACCAAAGGAAACATCCTCTTCACATTCACTCAAACAAGGCCTTTCAACATTCAATGGGTTTTAATGAGATCCCCTCTCATTCTTTTAGATCCCAGTGAGGACAGGCCCAGAGCCTTCGATCTCTGGGCCTAGAATAAACCTTCCATTCCTGGAATCATCGGCATGAATCTCTTTTGAGCCCTTTCCAATTTCAACACATTTTGTTCTTAGATGAAGGCCCAAAACTGTTCACAATACTCCAAGTGAGGCTTCACCAGTGCCTTGTAAAGACTTAACATTGCATCCTTGCTTTGATTTTCTAGTCTTAAAATGAAGTTTACCCTCATCTCCTGGATATGAGTTTTTGCAGAGACTACCCTGTCCACCTTGATATCACTTGCAATTGTTTTTTCCTCCAGCCTCTACCACTGAATAGAGATGAACTCAGGCTCTACCCGAACCTGTGTTTCAGCCCAGAACCTTGTCTCTAATCCAGAATGCAGGCCTTCATCCAGAATCCAGGGTCTATTCTTGAACCAAGGCTCCAAACCAAATCCCAAGTCTAATTTAGAGCCCAGTCTTCAGCCCAGAATCCAGATACTACTTCAGGACCCAGACCTAATCTGGATCACAATCTAGAATCTCCTGTCTCCAGCTCAGAATTCAGACTCTGAACTAGAACCAACTCTAGCCCAGAATCCAGTCCCAATTTGGATCCTAATCTAGAAACCTGGTCTCCAGGTGGAGAAATCCAGAACCCGTCCTCTGGTCTAGAGCCAATTTTCCAGACTAGATCTAAGCCCTAATCCAGCACATGAACACTGTCCCAGAAAACTATAACCTGGAACAACTTCTCCAGTCCAGTGTCTAAGAATTTATTAAGCAGTCTCCAGATCCCAACCAAGAATTCAGTCGCCAGTTAAGGTTTATGATCTTGAACCAGAACCCATGATCCAGATTAGAATTCAAACCATAATCTAAAATCCACTCTCCAATCCAGAGTCCAAGCCAATACAGGACCCAGTTTCCAGAACCCAATGTGAAATTCAGCAGGCAGCCCAAAATCTGAAGTGAGGGCTCCAGTTAGAACCCAGAACCCAATCTAGAAATACTCCAGTGAGTCTCGTCTCTAATCCAGAGTCCAGCTTCTCAATCCCAATCTAGAATTCAACCTCCTGTCCAAAATCCAGGCCTTCATCTTGAAACCAGACTCCAAGTCAAACCCAACCTAGAATCTTACGTCCAGAACAGAACCCAGCCCCCAATCTAGAACATCCACCAGAATCTGGAATGCAAACATTGAACTAGAGTCAAGGAACTAATTTGCAAGCCAGTCCTTGTGGACAGCTGGTTTGATTTCTACAATAGAGGATCAGTGAGTCCAACGGTCCTGAATGTAGAACTGGGCTCCAACGCAGGGGGATGTACACGCGGAGTTGCTAGGAAACCACGCACTGGACAGTACTCACCATTTTCATTGGATGACTGAGGATGACCCCGTACAGGTGGATGAGGTGGGGGTGGTTCAGGGCGTACATGGCGTTGACCTCCTGCAGGAAGTCAGCTGTGGCTTCAGTCTCGCTCGTGATGTCCGGCCTCAGGCACTTCACGGCCACGTTGAGCTGAAAGAGACGGCGAGGAGGGTGCCCATCACCAGATGCGAGGATCCAATCAGGAGACAGCGGCGGTGACCCCTGACACCGTGATCCCAGTCCTAGTCACCCACAGGCTGGAAAGGCAATGCCACCAGCCCCCTCCCCCCCTCCAGAAATACCCCAGCTGTAGAGGCAGGCCGGAGACCCTGTGAAAGGCAGGGCAAAGAGACAGGTGGGATCGTACTGCTACCCCTCCCTCTGTGCTGCCCACTCCTGCCCTTTTCCAGGAAATGTAGGGCGGAGTGGTTGAGAGAGGGAGCACGTGTCTTGTTGGAGGAGAAGGAGGGGTGTGTACCTCTCTCGCCTCACCCCAGTGGCACACGGGCTCAAGTTCCAGCACCCCAGAGCGGAGCTGAGGAGTGTGTCACTGTCGGAGGTAGCGACTAGTACAAAGACTTTGCTTCCTGAATACTTTTGGGTGTATCTTATGGATTTTGGCAGCCAATCATGAAAATAACCGTGAAATTTCACTATCACACGCTATTTTTATGAAATCGCCTATATTTGTTATTTCATTTCATAATTCTTCAGAATAACTGATGCCAAGATTAAGGAAGGCATTTTTCTTTGTCCACAAATCAAACAGGTCATCAGTGACAGACAATTCAAAAAATTTCTAGTGGGACTGGAGTAAACCATATAGAAGCTATTCAAGGATGTTGTTGAAAATTTTCTTGGCAACTACAGAACATCAAACTATGTGCAGCTGGTTGACAACATGTTTCAAACACACAAAATCATGAAGTGCAACATGTCACTAAAGATTCATTTTCTGCAACCCCATTTAGACTTCTCCCCTGCAAATCTCGGCACTGTCAGTGACGAGCACGGTGAAAGGTTTCACCAGGACATTGTGGTCAAGGAGAAACTGTATCAGGGCAACTGGAATCCATCAACGCTGGCTGATTATTGTTGGACACTTAAGCAAGAAGCCAGAGAGTCTGAGTATAAATGAAAATCATCAACAAAACTATTTTAGTTGAGTTGAATTATTGCAAAATGTCATCACCGTAATGCAATTAAACGCATTATATTCAATAAAAGGTAATTTCTTGTTTCTCCGAATTGCTACATGATACATGTAGTCTGAAATTATATTTATGATCAGCTTCAAGCAGTCTATCATAGACTAAAATAAAATTCTGAGGAAGCAGCACTTTTGAAAAAATGTGTTGCCCACTGTAATTGGTTGATTATTATCAGACGTACTGAGATAAAAGGAAAACCTTTGTCTGCCTTCCAGCTACATATATCATTCCATACATCAGTACATAGAGGCAGTAGAGGAAAAAGTGATAAGAGGATGCAGAATGAAGTCTTACAGTAACAGAGGAAGACAACAATGCACAAGGGCCTTGACAAGCTAGACAGTGAGGTCAAGGTAAATCAGCGAATTGAGTGGTGCCACAGCAACAACCTTGCACTCAGCATCAGTGAGACAAAAGAACTGATTGTGGATTTCAGAAAGGGTAAGATGAGGGAAGGCGCCTCAGTCCCCATAGAGGGATCGGAAGTGGAGAGAGTGAGCAATTTCAAGTTCCTGGGTGTCAATATCTCTGAGGATCTAACCTGGTCCCAACATAGCGATGCAGCTACAGAGAAGGCACGACTGTGGCTAAATTTCATTCGGAGTTTGAGGAGACTCGGTACGTCACCAAAATTTCTACAGCTGAGCATGGACAGCACTCTAACTGGCTGCTCACCATCTGGTATGGGGAGGTGGGGGGGGGGGGGTGTTACTGCACAGGATCGATGGACACTGCAGAAAGTTGTAAACTCAGTTGGCTCCATCAAGGGCACTAGTCTTCATAATATCCAGGACAGCTTCAAGGCGCGGTGCCTCAAAAAAAGCAGCATCCATCATTAAGGATCCTCATTACCCAAAGCATCCCACTTCTCATTGCCACCATTAGGAAGGAGGTACAGGAGCCGGAAGACACACACTTGATTCAAGAACACATTTTTTCCTCTGCCATTCGATTTCTGAATAGAACCATAGAACACTACAGCGCAGAAACAGGCCTTTTGGCCCTTCTTGGCTGTGCCAAACCATTTTCCTGCCTAGTCCCACTGACCTGCACCTGGACCATATCCCTTCATACACCTCTCATCCATATACCTGTCCAAGTTTTTCTTAAATGTTAAAAGTGAGCCCACATTTACCACTTCATCTGGCAGCTCATTCCACACTCCCACCACTCTCTGTGTGAAGAAGCCCCCCAATGTTCCCTTTAAACTTTTCCCCCTTCACCCTTAACCCATGTCCTCTGGTTTTTTTCTCCCCTAACCTCAGTGGAAAAAGCCTGCTTGCATTCACTCTATCTATACACATCATAATTTTATATACCTCTATCAAATCTCCCCTCATTCAGTGGACATTGAACCCATGAACACTACCTCACTACTGTTTTGCACTACTTATTTAATTTAACTATTTAATATACTTTCATACTTACTGCAATTCACAGTTTTTATTACAGTGCATTGCATTGTACTGCTGCTCCACAACAACATATGCCAGTGATATTAAACCTGCTTCTGATGCAGTAGTCTCATGACACCGGGGTTGAAGTTGTCCTTAAGCCTCGCGGTACATGCTTCCATCCTTTTGTATGCTCTGACCAGAATGGGAGGGGTCAGTGATCACATCCGGCTGCTTTCCCGATGGAATCCTCGGAGGGGAGGCTGGTCTCCATGACGTGCCGAGCTGTGTCCACAACTCTCTGCAGTTACTTGCCATCTTAGGCGGAGTGAGCCGGGACACACCCGGACTAGATGGCTTTCTGTGGAGCACCTGTAGGAATTAGTGAGGCTTAAAGGAGGCACGCCAAATTTCCTCAGCCTTCTGAGGAAGTCGAGGCGCTGGTGAGCTTTGTTGGCCATAGTGTCTATGTGCTTGGACCAGGAGAGGCTGCTGGTGACGTTGTCCCCCTTGTGTAATGTGTGGTTATGGGATCCTTTACACCTTCTGCACGTGCTATATTGTCTCAATGTAATGTTGTTGTGGAGTAGTACAGCACAGAAAAAGGCCCTTCTGCCCACTATTTCCATGCTAACCTTTGCCTACCTACACAAATCCCATTTGCACATACTATCCCTTGGTGCGGTCTTCTATCGACTTTGCTACGGTTGTTACTCTCTCATGGATTTATTCAGTGTTCCTGTAAAAAAATGAATCCCAGGGTTGTACATGGTGACACAGGTGTACTTTGATAATAAATTTATTTCCAACTTCAGGATCAGCGACAATTGCACTGGACATGTCACACCGGCTCCTCTGACAGTGATGTACTTCTGCAGTGTCGAAGAGTAGTCATCTCTCTCCGTCTGCAGACCGCGAAAGGGAGAAACCTGGGTACTTATAGAGGGGCTTGCACGCAAAGCAGGATATATAGCCCCTCCCCACCCCCGTGGAAAGGGAGAGAGCAGTGTTTCGTGGGCACTTACCACACGCCCATTGGGCAGCCTCCACTCTCCCCGCCTCACCACGCCGAAGGAGCCATTGCCCAGGTGCTCGTGCAGGGCCAGGTCCCTCTCATTGATCAGGCACTTGAGTGCAAAGTCCGACTCCGGGGCCGAGGGGTTTTGCCCCCCTGCATACGACGGCTGATCGTAGTTGTCGCCCACCTTCGTGCTGAACACCTGCCGGGACAAAATGGTGGCTGCCTCAGCGTCTGCTCCAGCAGCGTCTGTCTGGCCCGAGCTCGCAGCAAAGTTCGAGGGCAGAGATGGAGGGGTTAGCTAGCTGTGGGATGTGGCTGGTTATGATAAGAACAGTGTTTCTGGCCCATCTCTAATTCCCCTTTGAGAAGGTATGGGTGAGCTACCTGATGGAGAGACCCGGCAGAACTTCCATAAGAGCATAAGATATAGGAGCAGAATTAGGCCATTCAGCCCATCGAATCTACTCTACCATCCCATCATGGATGATCTGTTATCCTCTCAACTCCACTCACCTGCCTTCTCCCCATAGCCTTTGACATAGAACCATAGAACATTACAGCACAGAAACAGGCCTTTTGGCCCTTCTTGGCTGTGCTGAACCATTTTTCTGCCTAGTCCAGAATCTATCAACCTCCAGTTTAAATACACCCAATGACGTGGCTTCCACAGTCATCTGTGGCAACGAACTTCACAGATTCACCACCCTTTGGTTGAATAAATTCCTCCTCATCCCAGTTCTGAAGGGTTACCCTGCTATTCTGAGGCTGTGTCCTTTGCTCCTAGACTCTCCCACTACAGGAAACATCCCCTGCACATCCAGTCCATTGAGGAATTAAAATATTCAATGGTTTCAATGAGATACCCTCATTCATCTAAACTCAGCTGAGTACAGGCCCAGAGCCATCAAATGGTTCTCATACTTTAACCCTTTCATTTCTGGGATCAATTTCATGAGCCTCCTTGGAACCTTCTCCAATGTCAGCACATTTTTCATAGATATCATCGTCATCATCTGCCATGTTGTACGATGCGGGCGATCATGACCATGGTTGCTCTTGGCAAACTTTTCTACAGAAGTGGTTTGCCATTGCCTTCTTCTGTGCAGTGTCTTGACAAGACAGGTGACCCCAGACACTTCAAGTACTCTTCAGAGACTGATTGTCAATGGTCACATAAACAGGATGCGACATGTGCCAGTTGCTCACACGACTAATTACCGCCTGGTCCCGTGGCTTCACGTGACCCTGGTCGGGAGGCCAAACAGGTGCTAGACCTTGCCCAAGGGTGGCCTGCAGGCTAGTGGAGGGAAGGAGAACCTCACACCTCCTTGAATAGAGACGTATCTCCACCCTGCCACTTCCTCATATAAGGGGCCCAAAATTGCTCACGATATTCCAAGTATGGCCTGGCCAATTCCTCATGAAGCTTCAGCACCACATTCCGGTTCTGGAAAAGGCACCTTTTTCCCTCTCTCATCCCCCACCGCGCGTGCACACACACACACACACACACACACACACGTGGACACACATGCATGCACACGCACAGACGCTCACGGGTACATACACACCATCTGATGTATGGAGGCGAGCAACATGGCTTACCTTAGACATCCATGACTTTGGCCGACCCATCACCCGCCTTCGCTTCACGGCCTCAAAGAGACGTCTGTGTCCTGTGGGAGTGATGCAGAGTCTGAATCAGGTTTATCACCGAATGATCTACAGTGTACAACGAGAAACTTAAGATTCTACGACAGCAAGACACTGCACAGGAGCAGGTGTTGTGTGAGATCGAGGGATAAATATACCATATTATTATCCCTTAAAATCCTACAAAAGGTAATGGGTTCAGGCCAGCCCCTCATGGGCAAGGACCACCCAACCATTGAGCACATTTACATGAAGCCTTGCTGTAGGAAAGCAGCATCCATCATCAGGGACCCCCACCACCCAGGCCATGCTCTCCTCTCGCTGCTGCCATCAGGTAGAAAGTACAGGAGCCTCAGGTCTCACACCACCAGGTTCGGGAACAGTAACTACCCCTCAACCATCAGGTTCTTGAACCAAAGAGGATAACCTTACTCACAGACACAAGAGGCACTGCAGATGCTGGAAATCTAGAGCAATACACACAATTTGCTGAAAGAACCTAACAGGTCAGGCAACATTTATGGATGGGAATTAAAGGTCAATATTTTGGGCTGAGACTCTTCATTAGGATGAACTCAAATTCATTTGCTCCATCATTGAAATGCTCCCACAACCAATAGACTCACTTCCAAGGCCTCTTCATCTCATGTTCTCAGTATTTATTGCTTATTTATTATTATTAGTTCTTCTTTTGTAGTTGTACAGTTTGTTGTCATCTGCACCCTGATGCAATGCCCAAGTTGAGCGGTCTTTCACTGATTCTGCTATAGTTATTACTCCATAAACTTATTGAGGATGCCCACAGGAAAATGAATCTCAGGGTTGTATATGGTGACAAATATGTACTTTGATAATAAAATCTACTTTGAACTTTGATATAATTTATATCATTAAAAATTACCAAAGAAAGGAATAACAAGACAGTGTTCAGAAACCTGATGGCAGAGGGTGCATCATTGCGTGCAAGTCGTTAGGCTCTTGTACCTCTTCCTTGATGGTAGAAATGAGAAGTCCTGAATGATAAATGCCACATTCTTGTGACACTACCTGTCAATGGCGAGGAGGGTTGTGACTGTGATGGAGCTGACTGGGTTTACATCCCCCTGCAGCCTTTTGCAGTCCTGTGCTTTGTGCCCGCCTGTGTCAGAACTCTCTCCGTGTCTACCTACAGAAAGGTGCAAAAGTATCTGGGGACCCAGGCTGATGAACTCACAAAGCCAAGTCTCAGGCCTCTACTTTGTGAGTCGAAATGATGGGCAGGAAAGGTGTCAGAGGGCAGAGGGACTTGGTGCTAAACTTTCAGGGAAAATCATAGATTTGTACAGCACAGGCACAGACACTCGGCCCACCTTGTTGGTGCTGACTGTGGTGCCTATATGATGGACTCAGCCCAGTCCTTCATGGGCCTATCTCTCCCCATCAATGGTGGTACCTACAGAAGGCTCTTCCTCAAGAAGGAAACGTCCATCACTAAAGATCCCCACCATCCTGACCACGCCATCTTCTCACAGCTACCATCGAACACGGAGTACTGAATCCTGAAGACCCACACCACCAGGTTCAGGAACAGTGGAGTTCCTTCAACCATTCTGATTTTGAAGCAACATGCACAACCCCAATCACTAGCTAAGCATTTCAATACTCTGAGGATGTTGCACTAAAATAGATTTTTAATTGTGTAATATTATATAGTTCATATTTAATTTGTGACTTCCCTGCGAATACTGTGTCTGATGCTACATGTTGGTGATACTGCCGCAACCTCTGCACACACATACTTCTCTGTAAGTGTGAAAAATGTATCCCCTCACATTACCTATAGATTTCTCCCCTCTCACTCTCACCACTGAGTGATTCTGAATCGGCGGCCCGCAGATTACGAACACTGAGCTGAACTGAATATGGACTCTTATGATTTTGTGTTTCATATTCTGTGTTTTTGCAGCTTTTTTGTTGCTGTTTGCATGAGTTGGGTTTTTTTGCGTGTGGGGGTGGGGAGTTGATGTTTTTCTTTGAACGGGTTCCATGGTTTTCTTTGTTTCGTGGCTGTCTGTGGGGAAGACCAATCTCAGGGATGGATACTGCATACGTACTTCGATAATAACTGTCACATTGAACCTGTGCCTCCTAATTCCAGCCCTAGGGAAAAGACTCTGACTATCTGTGACCCTCATAATTTTATAAACCTCTGTATCATGATCATCATGTTACAGACCTCTGTATGGTCACCTTTTAGCCTACCATATTCCCGTGAGAATAAACCTGTTTACCCAATCTTTGTAACTACAGCCCATCCGTTCCAGGCAACACCATGATGAATCTCTTCTGCACTCTCTCTATTTCTACCACAAAAATTTTCCTATTGTAAATCCTATTAGGGGAAAAGAAATATCAGCATGCATGTTGTGAGGCAATGTCAGCCCACTTACTACTGAGGATGAGAAATCACAGTACATATCCTATTAGGGGAAGAGTAATCTCATCATGTACCCCACTGGGGAAGAGTAATCTCATCATGTACCCTATTGGGGAAGAGTAATCTCATCATGCACCCTATTGGGGAAGAGTAATCTCATCATGCACCCTATTGGGGAAGAGTAATCTCATCATGCACCCTATTGGGGAAGAGTAATCTCATCATGCACCCTATTGGGGAAGAGTAATCTCATCATGTACCCTATTGGGGAAGAGTAATCTCATCATGCACCCTATTGGGGAAGAGTAATCTCATCATGTACCCTATTGGGGAAGAGTAATCTCATCATGCACCCTATTGGGGAAGAGTAATCTCATCATGTACCCTATTGGGGAAGAGTAATCTCATCATGTACCCTATTGGGGAAGAGTAATCTCATCATGCACCCTATTGGGGAAGAGTAATCTCATCATGTACCCTATTGGGGAAGAGTAATCTCATCATGTACCCTATTGGGGAAGAGTAATCTCATCATGTACCCTATTGGGGAAGAGTAATCTCATCATGCACCCTATTGGGGAAGAGTAATCTCATCATGTACCCTATTGGGGAAGAGTAATCTCATCATGCACCCTATTGGGGAAGAGTAATCTCATCATGTACCCTATTGGGGAAGAGTAATCTCATCATGCACCCTATTGGGGAAGAGTAATCTCATCATGCACCCTATTGGGGAAGAGTAATCTCATCATGTACCCTATTGGGGAAGAGTAATCTCATCATGTACCCTATTGGGGAAGAGTAATCTCATCATGCACCCTATTAGGGAAGAGTAATCTCATCATGTACCCTATTGGGGAAGAGTAATCTCATCATGTACCCTATTGGGGAAGAGTAATCTCATCATGCACCCTATTGGGGAAGAGTAATCTCATCATGTACCCTATTGGGGAAGAGTAATCTCATCATGTACCCTATTGGGGAAGAGTAATCTCATCATGCACCCTATTGGGGAAGAGTAATCTCATCATGTACCCTATTGGGGAAGAGTAATCTCATCATGTACCCTATTGGGGAAGAGTAATCTCATCATGTACCCTATTGGGGTAGAGTAATCTCATCATGTACCCTATTAGGGAAGAGTAATCTCATCATGCACCCTATTGGGGAAGAGTAATCTCATCATGTACCCTATTGGGGAAGAGTAATCTCATCATGCACCCTATTGGGGAAGAGTAATCTCATCATGTACCCTATTGGGGTAGAGTAATCTCATCATGTACCCTATTGGGGAAGAGTAATCTCATCATGTACCCTATTGGGGAAGAGTAATCTCATCATGTACCCTATTGGGGAAGAGTAATCTCATCATGCACCCTATTGGGGAAGAGTAATCTCATCATGTACCCTATTGGGGAAGAGTAATCTCATCATGTACCCTATTGGGGAAGAGTAATCTCATCATGTACCCTATTGGGGAAGAGTAATCACATCATGTACCCTATTGGGGTAGAGTAATCTCATCATGTACCCTATTTGGGAAGAGTAATCCTAGTGTGTACCCCATTGGGAAGGAATAATCTTGGCATGTACCCTATTGATGAAGTACTCTCAGCATATACCCTATTGGGGAAGAGTAATCTTAGTCTGCACCCTATGGGGAAAGAGTAATCTTCATGTATACCCTATTGCAGAAGAGAAATCTCAATATATACCCTATTGGGGAAGATTAATCTTAGCATGTACCCTAATGGATAAGAGCAATCTCAGCATGTACCCTAATGGGAACAATAGTCTTAGTTTGTACCCTACTGGGGAAGAGTGATCTTTGTGTATATTCTATTGGGGAAGAGTGATCTCAGCTTGTATCCTACTGTGGAAGAGTAATCTTCATGTATACTGTTATGTACTCCTAGGGTTCATGTTTTCAGTGGACTATCACTTTAAAATGTCAAGAGAATGAGACTGACTTTTGGACACTGAGCTGTTAGAGAGAGAGAGAGAGAGAGGGACGAAGCCTGCCTTGAGATGGTGTTTATACGAACTCTAAAGCTTGTTTTGAATATACAAGGACACTGCCTGCTTGTGAGTTCTTACAGAGAGAGACAACGAGCAGCTCGTGGATCACCATAGTGACCGAGGGTGGCATTATTTGATGGACGGCTGGTGTTCAGCACGCTTGGATAAATACAAGGTCAGCTGGTTGTTAGAGACACGAATGGTTTCGGACACTGGATGAGCTCTGTTGTGCCCACAGAAAGGTGGGTTTTTGGAGAATCAATCAGTAGCTCTCGCAGTGTGGAAAAGGGGTGACCGGTGGGAAGTTATTACTGTGTCCAACCCTCGCTTGGGTTGATAACTTTACCACAGAACATGGTTCCCTTGTTGTGGTCACATTCGGTGATTTCTAAAGGATTTTCGGAGGACAACGGAAGATCGACAGCAACAATTTACCTGAAGAACTAACCACCTCTGTCTCTCCAACACTACTCAACTAAACACCTCGAACTGAACTGAACTTTATCCATCATCGTAAGACCATATCATTTATCACCTAAGCTGGAAGAAGTTTGGGGGAATTTTACTTACTCACATATATTCTGCTAACCTGTTTGCCTTATCTTGTTTTATATTACTTTATCACATAGTTACTAATAAAATAGTGTTTATAACGGAAGACTCGGACTCCAGGTGTGTCCATTCTGCTGGTCCTTTTTAACCCGTTACGGGGTACGTAACAGTACCCCATTGGGAAAGAATAATCTCAGTTTGTATCCTATTGGGGAAGAATAATCTTCATTTATATTATACTATATTATTTATATTATCTCTTGATGCACAAAAGGCATTTGATAGAGTTGAGTGGCCATACTTGTTCAAAGTATTAGAAAAATTTGGTTTTGGTAATAATTTTAATAGATGGATTCAAACGATCTATAAGAACCCTATTGCCACGGTCAGTACTAACACTTATAGGTCTTCTTTCTTTTCACTTTCTCGTGGTACTAGACAGGGATGTCCATTAAGCCCTTTATTATTTAATCTTGTATTGGATCTTCTAGCTATAACATTACGGGAGGCCAAAAACATTCATGGTATTTCTATAAATGGAACCATACATAAGATTTCTCTTTATGCAGATGATCTTTTGATTTTTATTTTGAATCTTGAGGAATCAATTCCTAATCTTTTGGAAACAAAGATTTTGGAAAATTTTCAGGATATAAATTTAATTTGAATAAAAGTGAATTATTTCCATTAAATGCTCCTGTTAGTACATATAATGATATTCCTTTTAGAATTGTTAATACATTTAGATATTTCGGTATTATAATTACTAAAAAATATGAAGATCTTTATAAAGCCAATATAGTTCCTTTAGTAGACTCCATGAAATTACTATTTTCTAGATGGAATCCACTTACTCTTTCTTTAATAGGACGCATCCATGCTGTGAAAATGATGATTTTACCTAGATTTTTATATATTTTCCAAAAGAGTAAAAAAACAAAGAATGAAAGAGAGAGCATTGAAGAAATTGAGCAAAAGAAAGAGTGAAAGGACTGAAAAGAGTGAAAGAATTAGGCAGTAAGAGCATGAAAGAGTGAGAAGGGTTGTGAAAGAACGGGAGGAGAGAAAGGTAACAGAGTGGTCTAAATGCAAAGGATAGACAGAAGGAGATGGAGAGACATGAGGAGCAGGGCAAATCCCCACAGAGAGAGGGAACTGTGGGGTAAGGTAGATTATGCATCCCTGCCCCCACAGACTGCATACCTGGCCGCCCCATCCCGATTCGTTCCAGGTCGACAGTCTTGACAAAGTCAAAGTGCGAGAGACGGGTAACATTGAGGTCGTCACGGATCCTCAGGTAGAACTGTTCGAGTTGTACCTCCTTTAGCAGCTGCAGGAGCCACACGGTGCCCTCGTCCGGAGACATCGTGCCCAGCCAGACAGGACAAGCTAGAGCAATGGAGAAAGTACAGAAATTAGAATCAGTTAAAATAAGTATTGCAAAAATAAAAATAAAAAAGTAATGAAGTAGTGTTCATGGGTTCAATGTCCATTCGGAAATCAGACGGCAGAGGGGAAGAAGCTGTTACTGAATTATTGAGTGTGTGCCTTTCAGGCTTCTGTACCTCCTCCCTGATGATCATAATGAGGAGAAGGCATGACCTGGGTGATGGGGTCCTTAATGACGTATGCCAACTTTTTGAGGCATCACTCCTCGAAGATGTCCTGGATGCTATGGATGCTAGTGCCCATGATGGAGCTGACTGAACTTGCAACTCTCTGCAGCTTCGATTCCATGCAGTAGCCCCCCACCTCCTCCCCGACCCCCCCCCCCACACCAGACAGTGATGCGGCTAGTTAGAATGCTCTCCATGGTACATCTGTAGAAAATTTCCAGTGTTTCTGTTACCACACCCAAATCTTCTCAAACTCCAAATGAAATACAGCTGCTGTCTTTGTAGCTGCATCGACATGTTGGGTCCAGGTTAGACCCTCGGAGATATGACACCCAGGAACTTGAAATTGCTCACTCCTTCCACTTCCGAACCCTCTATGAGGACTGGTGCCCTCGCCAGCAGTGATGCATCTCCCAGCATAATACAGAACATCCAGTGCAGAAACAGGCCTTTCGGCCCACAATGTCTGTGCTGAACACAATGTTGAATCAAGCTAAAACTCTTCTGCCTGCACATGATCCACACGACTCCATTCCCTTGCAAATCCACCTCACCTAATGAATTTCACTATTGTATCTGCACTACTACCCCGTTCGAGGCACCCACCACTGAGTTAAAAAACATCTTGTCCAACACATCTCTGAACTCCCCCCTCCCCGCCTTAAATGCATGCCCTCGAGTATTTGATATTTCTACCCTGGGGAAGGGATTCTGATAAAGAGTCTTGATCCGAAATCTCAATGGTCTATTTCCCTCTACAGTTCTTCCAGCAGTTTGCTTTTCACTATCAGTCTGGTAAACCTTCCCGAATGCATTAACGCCTTGCTTACAGAAGGAAATATATACAGTGCACAGTACATCAGATGTGATATCTACAACGTTCAATCTAGCTGCAGCATAAGTGTCCCACACACCTCCCTTCCATCTTTCACCCTCGGAAAGGGATTCTGACCGTCTACCTGGCAAGGCCATTCAGCCTATAATTCCCCTGCCAGCCCACCGACAGAGCTTCCCTGCCTGATCCCGTGGAACTTGTCCTCTTCCCTCTTCTGAATCAGAAACCGAAAATCCTCGGTGAGGTCTAAGCAAGTTGAGTGGAAGAACAGGGTGCAGGAGGCATGGTGCTGAGGAGCTGGGCTTCTCAGGGACCGCGAGGAGACGGTGAAGTGGAAATTGCCCTAGGGTGGCCGGCAGGCCAGCGGAGGGAAGGAGCGCTTTACTCCTCCTTTTCTACACCCCACCATCCAAAATTTATTATCATATAACTATGAGTCTTATTTGGTTAAAACGGTCACCACTAAATAAACAAGCCTTCAGTCTGATCGATATTGAAGACGTGAAACGTCTCGAGATCCCTCATCTGTTCAGAATGCTGACTATAGGCAAGCGTCTCCACCTAGCCTTCGTGGCGAGGGGCGTTGCTATTTGGAAATCAGGAAGTATTGCTACAACAACAAGACAATCGTGGGACTCTGTGCATGTTGTAGTTCTTTTGTTAAAGGAAATGATACACTGCAATTGGAAAGAGTCCAGAAAAGGTTCACTATGAGAGGAAGGATGTTGGTTAAACAAGTTGTTTCTGTATTTTTTTGTGTGATGTATTTAAACCACCAGGATGAGAATACAGAAGAGTGGATTAGTAAGTTTGCAGATGGTACCAATATCGGTGGAGTTGTGGATGGTGCAGAAGAGTAGCAAAGAACACATCGTGATATAGATCAGTGGCAGATGTGCACAGAGAAATGACAGATGGCGTTTAAGCCAGATGGATGTGAGGTGTTGCACCTTGGTTGGGCAAATGCAAGGAGATGGTACACTGTTAAAGGCAAGACCCTTAACAGTGTTACTGAGCAGATCTTCAGATCCAAGTTCCTAGCTCCTTGAAAGTGGCTACACAGGTGGATAGGGCGGTTCAGAAGGCTTATGGAATGCTTGCCTTTATTAGTTGAGGCATTGAGTTCAAAAGTCAAGAGGTTATGTTACAACCTTACAAAACTTTGGTTAGGCCACATCAGGAGTATTACGTACAGTTCTGGTCGCGCCACTACAGGAAGGACGTTGAGGTTTTGGAGAGGGTGCAGAAGAGGTTTACCAGGATGCTGTTTGGTTTAGAGGGCATGTGCTGTCGCGAGAGACTGGATAAACTTGGGTTGTTTTCAGTGGAGGCATAGAGTGGACAGAGAATATTTGTTTCCTGGGACTGAAATGTCTAACACTGAAGCTGGGGGGGGGGCAGGTTCAAAGGGGTTAAGTTTTCTATTCAAAGAGTGGTAGTTACCCAGAATGCTCTCTCTGGTACAGTGGTAGAGACAAATACATTCAAGGCTTTTAAGAGATGTTTGGACAGGCACATGGATGTGAGGAAGATGGAGGGATAGGGACGTGGTGTAGGTAGGAGGGATTCGTGTTTTTGATTTGCTGTTTAGCTGGTTCACTGTGGGTGGAATGGCCCGTTCCTACACTGTAATTTTTAAAATGTTCTATAAATTCTCTGGAGTTTAGAAGAATGGAGCATCACACACTCTGAAGGGATGTGATAGGGTTGATGTGCAGATGTTTCCAATGAACAGAATTACAGGATTGAAGGGTGGAGACTGAGCACCCAGGTGTGTCGGGACCTCTTATCGCGGAGTGTGGCAGACCCCTGGAATTCTCTGTCCTAGCTGCTGAACCTTTGAGAGATTGAGGAACCAAGGGTGATGGGGAGCTGGCGCAGAAGCCTGTGATTGTGGTGAGTGGCGGAGAGATGTGTAGCCTACCTCAACTGCGGTGGAGGGGTTCCCACAAGCACATCTGCACTGATCCAGGGTCAAAATTAACAGCCAACACACACAAAATGCTGGTGGAACACAGCAGGCCAGGCAGCATCTATAGGGAGAAGAGCTGTCGGCGTTTCGGGCCGAGGCCCTTCGTCCTGTTCGCTTCGTCCTTACAGATGCTGCCTGGCCAGCTGTGTTCCACCAGCATTTTGTGTGTGTTGTTTGAATTCCCAGCATCTGCAGATTTCCTCGTGTTTGTTCTCAAAATTAACAGCCTCTCCCTTTACTCCTGCCCAGCCCAACCCCATTCATCATCCCAGCGGCTGCTTTACCAGGCCGACCGTGATTCATTTCCGAAGGACAGAAGCTAGATGGTTTGTCCTTGTTCTTCTCTGCAGAGTCTGCCGCAGGACAGAGGCATCTGCCAGGGTGTCACCATCATCAGTAATTCTGGACCGGACAGGGTAGGAACCTTCTGTGATAGGGTATTGCTGTTGGTTAAAGATTACTCATAATAACAGAAAACAGATAGGGAGAGAGAGAGAGAGGGGGAAGAGAGAGGGGGGAGAGAGGGGGGAAGAGAGGGGGGAGAGAGAGGGGGGAGAGAGAGGGGGGAGAGAGAGGGGGGAGAGAGAGGGGGGAGAGAGAGGGGGGAGAGAGAGGGGGGAGAGAGAGGGGGGAGAGAGAGGGGGGAGAGAGGGGGGGAGAGAGGGGGGAGAGAGGGGGGAGAGAGGGGGGGGAGAGAGGGGGGAGAGAGGGGGGGAGAGAGGGGGGGAGAGAGGGGGGGAGAGAGAGGGGGGGAGAGAGAGGGGGGAGAGAGAGGGGGGAGAGAGAGGGGGGAGAGAGGGGGGGAGAGAGGGGGGGGAGAGAGGGGGGGAGAGAGGGGGGGAGAGAGGGGGGGAGAGAGGGGGGGAGAGAGGGGGGGGAGAGAGGGGGGGAGAGAGGGGGGGAGAGAGGGGGGGAGAGAGGGGGGAGAGACGGAAATGAGAAACACATTGTACAACACACACATAGTGAGAGAGAGTGAGAAAGAAGAAAAAGAGATGGACAGAAAACACATTTTAGACTGTGCGATAAGCAGAGAGAGAGCGCAAGATCGAAAAAGACTGTGTGTGTGTGTCTGAATGTGCATGAGTGCCTGTGTGACTGTGTGCACAAGTAACTGTGGGCGTGAATGTCTACATGTGCGTGTCTGTATTTGTGTACGTGTGAGTGAGTGAGAGAGAGTCTGTGCAAGTGCACTCAAGTGTCTGAGTGTTGGTGTCTATGTGTCCACCTGTCTGTATGACTGAGTACACCTGTGTGAGTGAGTCTGTGTGTCTGTGTGAGTGAAGAGTGGTTACAGTTGTCATTTGGTGTAACTGGATACACTAGGTGGAGTTTGAAATCCCTGGGCCATGTTTGCATCATGTCAATGGGAGGGACAGCACATTCCCTGCTCTAACATGTACACTCAAACACCAGGAATACATGAAAGCTTTGAGTCACACCTCAGAATGTATTTATCCAAACTGGTATCAGTGTGCAAGGGATTCAGGTTCACAGGTGATACACAGAACGGGTAACTGCACCACAGAATTCCCAGCACCACTTCAATGCTGAGTAACGTCCCCTCTACACTGTCCCACTGCATGTTCTTAGGGTCAGATAAAGAGTGAATCTCCTGCTACGCAGGTTTGTCACTGACTTCCAGTGTCAGAGACAGAGTGAAGCTCCCTCCACACTGTCCCACCACACATTCCCAGGGTCAGACACAGAGTGAAGCTCCCTTTACACTGTCCCATCACACACTCCCAGGGTCAGACACAGAGTGAAGCTCCCTCTACACTGTCCCATCACACACTCCCAGGGTCAGACACAGAGTGAAGCTCCCTATACACTGTCCCATCACACACTCCCAGGGTCAGAGACAGAGTGAAGCTCCCTCTACACTGTCCCATCACACACTCCCAGGGTCAGACACAGAGTGAAGCTCCCTCCACACTGTCCCAAACACACACTCCCAGGGTCAGACACAGAATGAAGCTCCCTCTACACTGTCCCATCACACACTCCCAGGGTCAGACAAAGAGTGAAGCTCCCTATACACTGTCCCATCACACACTCCCAGGGTCAGACACAGAGTGAAGCTCCCTCCACACTGTCCCAACACACACTCCCAGGGTCAGACACAGAGTGAAGCTCCCTCTACACTGTCCCATCACACACTCCCAGGGTCAGACACAGAGTGAAGCTCCCTCTACACTGTCCCATCACACACTCCCAGGGTCAGACACAGAGTGAAGCTCCCTCCACACTGTCCCAACACACACTCCCAGGGTCAGACACAGAATGAAGCTCCCTCCACACTGTCCCATCACACACTCCCGGGGTCAGACACAAAGTGAAGCTCCCTCTACACTGTCCCATCACACACTCCCAGGGTCAGACACAGAGTGAAGCTCCCTCTACACTGTCCCATCACACACCCCCCAGGGTCAGACACAGAGTGAAGCTCCCTATACACTGTCCCATCACACACTCCCAGGGTCAGACACAGAGTGAAGCTCCCTCCACACTGTCCCAACACACACTCCCAGGGTCAGACACAGAATGAAGCTCCCTCCACACTGTCCCATCACACACTCCCGGGGGTCAGACACAAAGTGAAGCTCCCTCTACACTGTCCCATCACACACTCCCCAGGGTCAGACACAGAGTGAAGCTCCCTCTACACTGTCCCATCACACACCCCCAGGGTCAGACACAGAGTGAAGCTCCCTATACACTGTCCCATCACACACTCCCAGGGTCAGACACAGAGTGAAGCTCCCTCTACACAGTCCCATCACACACTCCCAGGGTCAGACACAGAGTGAAGCTCCCTCTACACTGTCCCATCACACACTCCCAGGGTCAGACACAGAGTGAAGCTCCCTCCACACTGTCCCAACACACACTCCCAGGGTCAGACACAGAATGAAGCTCCCTCCACACTGTCCCATCACACACTCCCGGGGTCAGACACAAAGTGAAGCTCCCTCTACACTGTCCCATCACACACTCCCAGGGTCAGACACAGAGTGAAGCTCCCTCTACACTGTCCCATCACACACCCCCAGGGTCAGACACAGAGTGAAGCTCCCTCTACACTGTCCCATCACACACTCCCAGGGTCAGACACAGAGTGAAGCTCCCTCCACACTGTCCAATCACACACTCCCAGGGTCAGACACAGAGTGAAACTCCCTCTACACTGTCCCATCACACGCTCCCAGGGTCAGACACAGAGTGAAGCTCCCTCCACACTGTCCCATCACACACTCCCAGGGTCAGACACAGAGTGAAGCTCCCTCCACACTGTCCCATCACACACTCCCAGGGTCAGACACAGAGTGAAACTCCCTCTACACTGTCCCATCACACACTCCCAGGGTCAGACACAAAGTGAAGCTCCCTCCACACTGTCCCATCACACACTCCCAGGGTCAGACACAGAGTGAAGCTCCCTCTACACTGTCCCATCACACACTCCCAGGGTCAGACACAGAGTGAAGCTCCCTCCACTCTGTCCAATCACACACTCCCAGGGTCAGACACAGAGTGAAACTCCCTCTACACTGTCCCATCACACACTCCCAGGGTCAGACACAGAGTGAAGCTCCCTCTACACTGTCCCATCACACACTCCCAGGGTCAGACACAGAGTGAAGCTCCCTATACACTGTCCCATCACACACTCCCAGGGTCAGACACAGAGTGAAGCTCCCTCCACACTGTCCCAACACACACTCCCAGGGTCAGACACAGAGTGAAGCTCCCTCTACACTGTCCCATCACACACTCCCAGGGTCAGACACAGAGTGAAGCTCCCTCCACAC
>NC_082712.1:83734607-83784475 GCF_030144855.1 Hypanus sabinus | reverse complement strand
GCCCCAATGTCCATTTGAGGTTTGAGTGGACCCTCTCAGTACTATGGACAGCCAACCTTTTAACCACGCAACTTTGGTGATGTGGACATGCAAGAGGGTCAGAGCCAATCAGAGACAAAGACATAGCGAGGTCACTGTTGCTGTGAGGAAAGTCAGGGCAGCAATCTATGCACAGCAAGCTCCCACGGATGGGTGTTTATCGTGACGAATGATTATTAGTCAGTGTCAGCTCAGCAGAAGGTGGGAGGGAGGAGAGAAAGTGAGAAGGGAGAGTTTGGTGCTCAAATCAGGAGAAAGGTGGGGGTGAGAGGGTGGGTGAGGGGATGGGGGGAGAGGGATGGGGGGAGAGGGATGGGGGGAGAGGGATGGGGGGAGAGGGATGGGGGGAGAGGGATGGGGGGAGAGGGATGGGGGGAGAGGGATGGGGGGAGAGGGATGGGGGGAGAGGGATGGGGGGAGAGGGATGGGGGGAGAGGGATGGGGGGAGAGGGATGGGGGGAGAGGGATGGGGGGAGAGGGATGGGGGGAGAGGGATGGGGGAGAGGGATGGGGGGAGAGGGATGGGGGAGAGGGATGGGGGAGAGGGATGGGGGAGAGGGATGGGGGAGAGGGATGGGGGAGAGGGATGGGGGAGAGGGATGGGGAGAGGGATGGGGGAGAGGGATGGGGGAGAGGGATGGG
Source organism: Hypanus sabinus (assembly GCF_030144855.1). Classification (NCBI taxonomy): domain Eukaryota; kingdom Metazoa; phylum Chordata; class Chondrichthyes; order Myliobatiformes; family Dasyatidae; genus Hypanus; species Hypanus sabinus. The sequence goes on along the minus strand of NC_082712.1, from coordinate 83,783,794 downwards.
GGAGAGGGATGGGGGAGAGGGATGGGGGAGAGGGATGGGGAGAGGGATGGGGGAGAGGGATGGGGAGAGAGATGGGGGAGAGGGATGGGGAGAGAGATGGGGGAGAGGGATGGGGAGAGGGATGGGAGAGGGATGGGGAGAGGGATGGGGAGAGGGATGGGGAGAGGGATGGGGAGAGGGATGGAGAGAGGGATGGGGAGAGGGATGGGGAGAGGGATGGGGAGGAGAGGGATGGGGAGAGGGATGGGGAGAGGGATGGGGAGAGGGATGGGGAGAGGGATGGGGAGAGGGATGGGGAGAGGGATGGGGAGAGGGATGGGGAGAGGGATGGGGAGAGGGATGGGGAGAGGGATGGGGAGAGGGATGGGGAGAGGGATGGGGAGAGGGATGGGAGAGGGATGGGGAGAGGGATGGGGAGAGGGATGGGGGAGAGGGATGGGGGAGAGGGATGGGGAGAGGGATGGGGGGAGAGGGATGGGGGAGAGGGATGGGGGAGAGGGATGGGGGAGAGGGATGGGGGAGAGGGATGGGGGAGAGGGATGGGGGAGAGGGATGGGGGAGAGGGATGGGGGAGAGGGATGGGGGAGAGGGATGGGGGAGAGGGATGGGGGAGAGGGATGGGGGAGAGGGATGGGGGAGAGGGATGGGGGAGAGGGATGGGGGAGAGGGATGGGGGAGAGGGATGGGGGAGAGGGATGGGGGAGAGGGATGGGGGAGAGGGATGGGGGAGAGGGATGGGGGAGAGGGATGGGGGAGAGGGATGGGGGAGAGGGATGGGGGAGAGGGATGGGGGAGAGGGATGGGGGAGAGGGATGGGGGAGAGGGATGGGGGAGAGGGATGGGGGAGAGGGATGGGGGAGAGGGATGGGGGAGAGGGATGGGGGAGAGGATGGGGAGAGGGATGGGGGAGAGGGATGGGGGTGAGGGATGGGGGAGAGGGATGGGGGAGAGGGATGGGGGAGAGGGATGGGGGAGAGGGATGGGGGAGAGGGATGGGGGAGAGGGATGGGGGAGAGGGATGGGGGGAGAGGGATGGGGGGAGAGGGATGGGGGAGAGGGATGGGGGAGAGGGTGGGGGGAGAGGGATGGGGAGAGGGATGGGGGAGAGGGATGGGGGAGGGATGGGGGAGAGGGATGGGGGAGAGGGATGGGGGAGAGGGATGGGGGAGAGGGATGGGGGAGGGATGGGGTGAGGGTGGGGGAGAGGGATGGGGAGTGGGATGGGGAGAGGGATGGGGGAGAGGGATGGGGAGAGGGATGGGGAGAGGGATGGGGAGAGGGATGGGGAGAGGGATGGGGGAGAGGGATGGGGAGAGGGATGGGGAGAGGGATGGGGAGAGGGATGGGGAGAGGGATGGGGAGAGGGATGGGGGAGAGGGATGGGGAGGATGGGAGGGTGGGGAGAGGGATGGGGAGAGGGATGGGGAGAGGGATGGGGAGAGGGATGGGGTGAGGGATGGGGAGAGGGATGGGGAGAGGGATGGGGAGAGGGATGGGGGAGAGGGATGGGGTGAGGGATGGGGGAGAGGATGGGGGAGAGGGATGGGGAGAGGGATGGGGAGAGGGATGGGGAGAGGGATGGGGAGAGGGATGGGGGAGAGGGATGGGGAGAGGGATGGGGAGAGGGATGGGGAGAGGGATGGGGAGAGGGATGGGGAGTGGGTTGGGGGAGAGGGATGGGGAGAGGGATGGGGAGAGGGATGGGGAGAGGGATGGGGAGAGGGATGGGGAGAGGGATGGGGAGAGGGATGGGGAGAGGGATGGGGAGAGGGATGGGGAGAGGGATGGGGAGAGGGATGGGGAGAGGGATGGGGAGAGGGATGGGGAGAGGGATGGGGGAGAGGGATGGGGAGAGGGATGGGGAGAGGGATGGGGGAGAGGGATGGGGAGAGGGATGGGGGAGAGGGATGGGGAGAGGGATGGGGAGAGGGATGGGGGAGAGGGATGGGGGAGAGGGATGGGGGAGAGGGATGGGGGAGAGGGTTGGGGGAGAGGGATGGGGGAGAGGGATGGGGGAGAGGGATGGGGGAGAGGGATGGGGGAGAGGGATGGGGGAGAGGGATGGGGGAGAGGGATGGGGAGAGGGATGGGGGAGAGGGATGGGGAGAGGGATGGGGAGAGGGATGGGGGAGAGGGATGGGGGAGAGGGATGGGGAGAGGGATGGGGAGAGGGATGGGGAGAGGGATGGGGAGAGGGATGGGGAGAGGGATGGGGGAGAGGGATGGGGGAGAGGGATGGGGGAGAGGGATGGGGGAGAGGGATGGGGGAGAGAGATGGGGGAGAGGGATGGGGGAGAGGGATGGGGAGGAGAAAGTGGGAGAATGCGTGAGAGAGGGGACTGTGGAGATATATACTTGCACTGGGAAAAGAACTATTTAGTATACGGAAACACGTGGTGCTTGCACTTTGCACCTTTCATCTGGTGAATTGCTGTTACTCTGGCCTCGTCTCTGCAGAACTCTCCCCCACCCCCACCCCCCCACCACTGCTCTGCTCCTCACAAACCTTTGGAGCCCAACAGCTTGGTATTCGCTGTGCTTCATATACAAACATTAAGGGAGCTTTGCTGAATCTCTCCAGATGGAGGATCTGGGGGTCTGTGAGAGCTGGAAATTTCTTTGAAGTGAAAGGAAGGGCTGATTTGACGTCTCGTCACTGTCTGTTTTTATACAAGCACTTCCTTATCTCTGCAAGGAATCCTCGCCATTGGGCCAGCACGGTAACGTAGTGGTTGCACAACACTTCACAGTACTAGTGACCCGGGTTCAATTCCCGCCGCGGACTGTAAGCAGTTTGTACATTCTCCCCGTGACCGCATGGTGATCCGGTTTCCTCCCGCGGTCCAAGGACAGGTTTATTGGTCATTGTGAATTGTCCTGTGACCAGGCTAGGATAAAATCAGGGGTCACTAGGCCACTCGGCTCGAAGGCCCAGTGGCCCTGTTCCACCCTGTATCTCAATAAATAAAACGGAATAAGATAACTGATAAGGGGCCGCAGTTTCAAAGACTGAAAGCCTTAGAGCTGGCGTTTAATTTTCTGTGGCTGGGATGGAATATCGGATCAAACAGTCCTGAGTGATGGCGTGCAAAAGCCACAACTTTCATATCAGGTAAGACCGGGCTCAGAACGCTGACTGTAATTAGCATTACTCTGTTCGAGCAGCTTCACTGAAATAAAATGGAAAGCTCAAGGTCTTCAGTAAACATCCATAGTTACTGTTCTAGACACAGGAGCAGAATTAGACCATTCGGCCCATTGAGTCTGCTCTGCCATTCCATCATGGCTGAGCTATCATCCCCTCAGCCCCATTCTCCTACCTCCCTGTAACCTTTGACACCCTGACTAATAAAGAATCTATCAACCTCTGCTTTAAATATACCCAGTGACCTGGCCTCCACAGACTCACCACCCTCTCGCTACTGAAATTTTTCCACATCTCTGTTCTAAAAGAATGCCCCTCTACTCCCCGGTGCCTAGACTCTCCCTCACTGTAGGAAACATCCTCTCCGCATCCACTCTATCGAGGCCTTTCAACATTCAATGAGATCCCCCCCATTCTTCCAAGCTCCAGTGAGTACAGCACCAAAGCCAAAGGCTCCTCGAGCGTTAACCCTTTCATTCCCGGGATTGTTCTTGGGAACCTCCTCTGGACCCTCTCCAATGCCGGCACATCTTTTAGATGAAACTGTTCACAAGTGCAGCCTGACCAACTAAAGTTTTTATTAAACCAGATTTACTTTGCTCTTCTGCTTTGAGGATCTGGCAGCGGCTGTCACCCAGGTGATCCACGACCTTTAAGCTGAAACAATAGGCTCGCAGGGAATGCGACAGGCGATGGTCGAGCGTAGGTAGGAACGGCCGGCCTGTTTGTTCCTGCTGACAGCAGCTGACGTGTGGAACAAAGGGCCGATTCTGCCAGGGAGAGTCAGCACTTTGCAGAGACAGTGGGTTCCACACACGTGGCCGGGGTAACGTGATCACCATGCCCACACACAGCAGGCACAGAGAGCGCTGTGTAATCACCACTCGATACACCAGAAGTCACAATAACCATTTAAAGGAGCCTATCTCTCATCACTGACCCAATGCAGAGTGCAACCTGCCACTCCCACTGCCCCCGCCCAATCAGCAACACAAGCCTACTTCACCATCACCTACTCCCCCCGTCTTTATCCCTCACCCGTTCCCCATCTCTTGCTGCATCTCTCTTCCCAGTTCTCCCTCTGCATCTCCCTCTTCCCATCCCTCTCCCCAAATCTCTCACTCTCTCTGGCCACGTCTCTCTCACTCTCTCTCTCCTAGTCGCCCTCATAGCCTCTCAGTCTCTCTCTCCCCATGTCGGAAAATCCCTCAAAAGGTAGCGGATAATGGCCCAGTCCATCACAGGTGAAGCCCTCCCACCATTGAGCACGTCGACATGAAACACTGTTGTAGGAAAGTAGCCTCCATCATCAAGGATCCCACCACCCAGGCCGTGCTCTCTTCTTGCTGCTGTCATCTCCAAGTTCAGTAATGGTTACTACCCCTCAACCATCAGGCTCTTGAACCAGAGGGGTAACTTCACTCAATTTCACCTGCCCATCATTGAAATGTTCCCACAACTACTGGACTCACTTTCAAGGAATCTTCATCTCAATTTCTTGATTTTTTTGCTATTTATTTATACTTGTCTTTATTATTCATTTATACAGTGTGTTGTCTTCTTCACTTTGGGCGATCACACTAGTTAGACGTTCTTTCATTGATTCTGTTATAGTCACTGTTCTGCAGATTTGTTGAGAATGCCCACAAGAAAATAAATCTCAGGGTTGTATACGATTACATGTGTGTACTTTGACAATAAAACTTACTTTGAAGTTTAGTTGTATGAGAAGGCGACGATAGACTGCAGCTACTATTGAGGAGTGACCCTGGGTCCCTGGACAATCCTTATTCATTATCCAGGTAGTCACTCTCACTGCCGTTAGATGGGAAACCTCGGATCACATCGGGCACAGGAGCTTTGCCAACCCATTTGTTTGTTTGTTTATTTACTAAGCTACAGGGCGGAATAGGTCCTCAAGGCCCCTTGAGCTGTGCTGCCAAGCAATCCCCCAATTTAACCCTAACAATCACCAATTAACCTACTGACCAGTCCACGTTTGGACCGTGGCAGGAACCCGGAGCACCCAGAGGAAACCCACGCGGTCACAGGGGGAGTGTACAAACTCCTTACGGGTAGCGGTGGGAATTGAACCTGGGTCAGTGTAAAGCATTGTGCTAACCGCCATGCAGTGACCCCATTTCATTCTCCCCACGTTCTCAGACACTGTTCAGCACAGTCTCCCTCTCACACTCACACTCACTCACTCAGTGTTACCAGAGGATGGTGCCAGAGCCTTGGGTTTTGGACAAGGTTCAATCGACACGGTTTGAGGACGGGACTCTGTAGTTCTGTATGTGTTTCTGGTTTCTGGCTGCTCTTTTTTTTTACAGCTATTTTGTGTGATTTTAATCAGGGCAGACTGGCTCTGCAGCCTGTAGTCAACAAACAACGCAGTGCCAAATTGAACTGAATGGAACTAAATTGAACAGAAGGGTCTCAGCCTGAAACGTCGACTGTGCTTCTCCTTACAGATGCTGCCTGGCCTGCTGTGTTCCACCAGCATTTTGTGTGTGTTGTCTGAAGGTGATAAACTGTTTCAATGACTCTGGGGTTTAATGTTTAATATTCTGTGTTTCTTGCTCATTTTTGGCGTTTGCACAATTTGTTCCTTTTGATTGGGAGATCACTTCATAGAGCACCTTCACTCCATCCGCAACAAAGAGCAAGATTTCCCAGTGGCCACCCATTTCAATTCTACTTCCTAGTCCCATTCCGGCATGTTGGTCCAGGGCCTCCTCTACTGCCACGATGAGGATAGAGAAGCAACGCCTTATATTCCATCTGAGTAGCTTCCAACCTGATGGCATGAACATCAATTTCTCAAACTTCTGGTAATGCCCCTCCCTTCACCATTTCCCATTCTTGCTTCACTCTCTCACCTTATCTCCTTACCTGCCCATCACCTCCCTCTGGTGCCCCTCCCCCTCCCTTTCTTCCATGGTTCTCTGTCCTCCCCTATCTGATTCCCCCTCCTCCAGCCCTTTACCAATCACCCCCTTCGGGAGTGCGCTGCATCCAAGTTGGTCACACTTCGATGGCAGACTACCATCCCTGTGGGTCCTTGCGGAAAAGTTCCACAGAATCAAAGATCTTCCTGCAGACCTGAAAGACTTGACGACTGCAGAACGGAAAAACGTCTGGTCTCCGCCCGACTGAAGCGGCGCTGGAGAGTGAAACATCCAGCAGTGTACGCTGCTGTCAAAAGGAGCGATCTCTCTCTCTCTCTCGGTGGTGAGAGAGAGTCTGCCAGCCCTCGAGTTGGCGGAACCCCAATGAGTGACGTTGCAGATTGTAACATCAAAGCAGCGAGCTGTCGGTCTCCCCCCTCACTGCGGCAGGAGCAACATCCCTCTCCCTCGTCAGCGAGCGCGAGACAGAGCCTGTCTGAGATGTCGAAGTGTTGTGATGGACAGTAGTTTCTGGTGGAGTCTAGATCATGGTCTCTGGGGGCTTTGCTGTTGGTAGCGTGGTGGAGGGTGGGGTTGATGCTTTTGTTGGACCCAGTGAGGGGAGGGTTGATACTTTGCTGTTGTTTATGCACGGGAGGGGGAGAGGGGCTTTGGGGTTCTAACACTTTGTCATTCATTCTTTGGGGTTATTCCTCTGTTCCGTGGATGTCTGTGAAGAGTAAGGATTTCAGGTAGTGTACATTGGGTCGAGTTGCTCTTTGATCGGGCAAACTGGGAGAAACCCATCCACAAGCATCATCAGCGCCACGGACAACTCTCCCTGGTCGCTATCCATGGAGATCGAGAGGGGCACAAATTCGACCGAGTATCAGTGAAAGTCACGGTACAAGCAAGAGCATTCCCAGAGGTTCCACAAAAATGTTCCTATAAACAAGCATGTAGACCTCAATCCCATTTATGTGGGCAAAATTCCAGACCAAAACACACAGAGTTCACCAATCAGCAACAAGACCCCACCTTACTTCACAGCTGGGATCCCGTAATGATGGCCAATCAATTGATTGATAAGTGTCAGGGGCAAACATTCAGAGGCGCACCACAAGTGAACAGCGCACTGTGATGTCTCCTCATACGGTGATGAAACATTTACAAATGGATGGCCAAGATCGGAGAACAGCACCCAACCATCAGCCACCCGAGCTACACATTTTCCGACTTATTTCCAACTGTATGCATTCCCTGATATTAAGCTGAACAATTGAACCATTGATTGCATGGTGCCTTCATCACACAAGACTCCATTGTTCCCTTTGTTGGTTGTAACAGCAGCCTCGTGGTGTGGTTGAGTGTCTTTAGGTCAGAATCAATTATCTGCAGACTGATTCCAACAAATTCCATAAAGAAATGTGCCCAAAATGAGAACACTGTCAGAAGCAGCAAGGACAAAACCCTCCAGTTGGAACACTAATTCAATGCGGAACTTCAGTTTCATGTGTCCAGGCAGGGGTAGCACCTGTGGTGATGGGACTTGTTGTGTCCATTCCTGGGCAGCTCACTCACCTTTGGTCCCCACCGGACACTTGGCTCTCCCCTGTGGCTCCAGGTAGCTGTTTGCTTTCGACAGCAGCCACACCCCAGTACACCGCTTCGAAGGGGAGAGTGGGGGGCTAAACCAGGTGAGGGTAGTCGGTGGGCCTCATCTCCTCAACGGAGAGGAGGAGCAATTTCTTTAGCCGGGGAGAGATGGATCTGTGGAATTCATCCCCACAGGCGGCTGTGGAGGCCAAGTCATTGGGTATATTTAAGGCAGAGGTTGATAGATCCTGGATTAGTCAGGGCATGAAGGGATACGGGGAGAAGGCAGGAGATTGGGCTGAGAGGGAAATGGATCAGCCATGATGAAATAGTGGAGCAGACTCGATGGGCCAAATGGCCTAATTCTGCTCCTATACCTTTTGGCCTCATACCCCAGTGAGATAGGGACATGCCTGTCCTAGCATGCAAAGTCAGCTCCGGTGGGCTGGGAAGATGAGATCTACAGTGAGATCCAACGGCCAGGAAGCTGGCTCTACAGTGCTCCATGGAGAGCGAGAAGCATGACGAGGCACAGAGACATCACAGTCATCCACCGCCAAGGAACACCCCAGCTTGTGAAGCTTGCTTGTACCTCTAGATCCAGACTTCTGAGGTCGAGAGAGAGGAACTGCCCCAGTACAACAGCTTTTCCACTTTAAAAGCTCCACCGCACAGGTCTCCTATCACTGACGGACATGACGGAACAACTACCACATCAAAACGGGAAGAGAAAGGTGTCATTTACGTTAATAAACAGCACAGTCCAGGGTTTGCAGGGGGCAACCCACACGTTCCAACGACAACATAGCATGTCCATGTTGCTCAGAACGCAGCAAAACTGAATACAAACAACTAAACAACAACAGCGGCACGGTAGTGTAGTGGTTAGCACAACAGGTGACGTGGGTTCAATTCCCGCTGCTGCCTGTAGGGGCCTGTACATTCTCCCCATGACCACGTGGGTTTCCTCCGGGTGCTCTGGTTTCCTCCCACAGTCCAAAGACCTAAACATTGGAAGGTTAATTGGTCACTGTAAATTGTCCCATGATAGGTTAGGATTAAATTGGGGGATTGCAGGATGGTGCAGCTTGAAAGACAAACCACTCCTGTAGAAACAATTGCCAAGAACAGTCATGGTGATGGAGAGACCATGATCACCCACGTCACATAACGAACCTGTACGATAAACTGGGCCTCACAACGATCTTGCTTCGTACTATCTGCCTGCACTGCACTCTCTCTGTGGCTGCTGCACTTTATTCTGCATGGTTATTGCTTTTCCCCTCTATCTCTGTGGCTAACAATACCTCTTGAGCATCGAATTGCGTCAACAGCCAGACCAGTCTGAGTACTCACTGGGGGCAGCCCACAAGTGTCACCAGGCTCCGGTGCCAACAGGACATGCCCACAACTCACTAACCCCGACGTGCGTATCTTTGGACTGTGGGAGGAAACTGGATCACCTGGAGGACACCCACGGGGTCACGGGAGGAGCGTGCAAACTCCTTACAGGCAGCTTGTACTTCCTTTGTAGCTGGTACACTTTACTTTTTGTTCTGTTACTGTTTTACCTTGTTCTACCTCAGTGCTCTGTGATCTGTACGGACAGCGTGCAGGACTAACTACACACACACAAAATGCTGGAGGGACTCAGCAGGCCAGGCAGCATCTATGGCAAAGAGTACAGTCAACGTTTCGGGCCGAGACCCTTCAGTAGGATTGGAGAAAAACAGATGAGTAGGTTTAAAAGGTGTGTGCCAAAGTGGGTGTACCTCTTAATAAAGATGAGATGTATTTATTTATGTTTTTGTTGTTGTGTACAAGGTGCTGGGTTGGTGGGATTCTAATGTTGTTTGTATTGTTTTTTAGAATTGCCACTACCATATCGGTTTTGTATATTTTATTTATTTTCATACTGCATACGTAACTAGTTGATACACAAGTGTGTGGACCAAAATTATGAGGTTATAACAGCAGGAATAAAATGCATTTTGTTGTTTTTATTTTTATATTCTCTTTATGCATGAAAATACCTGAAACAGATCAAGGTATTAAAGACCTGAAAAAGTATTTGTTGTCCTGAGTGCGTACTTTTACCAGGCTACGTTAATGCCCAGGGAGGCAATCAGTCCGGGTGAGACCTGGAGATGGCCTTCCCAGAGACGTCAAGGCCCTGAGGGTGACTGAAGGGGAGGAGGCGAGGATTGTTGAGAAGGGGGTCACAGAAGGTGGTGAGCACCTAGCTTCAGTATTTCCTAAATCCTTCTCGGACCCCGTCCCAATTGGGTCTTTCTTCAGGACTGTTGAGTAGGGCAGCTGCCTCCTCCTGCTGCTTTCCCATTCAATAGTATTGGTAATGATTTATTATCATCACATGTACTGAGATACAGTGAGAAGATTGTCTTGCCTACTGTTCATAAAGATCAGATTACACAAACACACCATATTCTGCAGATGCTGGAAATCCAGAGCAACACACACACACACACACACACACACACACACACAAAATGCTGGAGGAACTCAGCAGGTGAGAGAGCGTCTATAGAGAGGGATAAAGAGTTGACATTTCATACCAAGACCCTTTGTCAGGACCCTTCATCCATTTTGCGTGTGTTACTCAAACCATTATGCGGTGCATGGAGATCTTTGTCACAGTTTTAGACATCATGCTGAATCTTCACTAACTTCTCAGGAGGACTGTCATTGCCTACACTCACTAGAATTCAGAATGAGGGGTGTCCTAATTGAAACCTATTGAATGGCGAAGGGTCTTGACAAAGTGGATGTGAAGAGGGTGGGGGAATCTAGAACTAGACGACACAGCCTCAGAATAGAGGATGTCCTTTTAGAAGGGAAATGAGGAATTTCTTTAGCCAGTGAGTGGTGATTCTGTGGAATTATTTGCCACAGGCGGCTGTGGAGGCCAAGTCTTTACAGATATTTAAGGCAGAGGTTGTTAGATTATTGATTGGTCAGGGCATGAAGGGATACAGAGAGAAAGCAGGAGATTGAGCCTGAGAAGGAAAATGGATCAGCCATGATGAAATGGCGGAGCAGACTCGATGGGCCAAATGGCCTATTTTGCTCCAATAGCTTACTGTATAGTCTTACAATGGCACCTACATGCTAGGTCCAGGTCAGATCTTTCAAACTGAGATGAGGAGGGGTGTAGGGTTGGAGAGGGTTACTGAGATAGGGTAGGGTGTAGGGGCAGCTCATCTAGGAGAAGGAAAACTCTGATCTCAAACCCCTGCTGTACTCACTCATGGGGAAGGTTTCAGGAGTAAACCCCAAGGGAAAAATCTGGAGCTGGAGTCCCTAAAGCAGTCCTACATCGAGTTCAATGCCAGCGGGCAACTCCTGCAATGCCACTGGTGCCATCGGTCTTGGCCGTTTCTTTGGGTTCATCAGCTGGGCAGCGAGGGGGAGCTTCCCACATGGGCAACAGCCTGCTCACCATATTGTACCGCCAGGCTCGTGTATCTAGACAGCCAGGGTGCATATATCCATGGCTGACCCCGTCCGATGGGGGCCTCACAGGGACCATAGGAGGTTACAGATTTAGAGAGGGGTATAGGGTCTGGAGGGGGATACAGAGGTAGGTCAGGGTTTAAGGACCAGAGGGGTTTGCAGAAAATACATACGGTCTCTGGCTTGGTTTGATGTAACCCACTAATTCTCCCTGTAACCTCTGGCCACCACACTCCCATCAAACCTACTTGCTGCCCCCCACCCCCTGTATTTTACCTCTCACTCAAAAACTCAGGGCTCCGTTTACAGGGACCAATTAACCCCTCCCACCCCAACCCCACACAATGTTGAAATATAGAATAAAACAGGAGCAGGGCCCTGGGTTCACAGGGAAAACATGCAAACCTCTTACAAGTGTGTGTACACACTCTCACACTCTCTCACACACACACACACAAACACAAAATTGAACCCTGGTCTCTGGATCTGTCAGCCAGCAACACAGGCTGTGTTACCTGATCTCACCTTGGAGCACAGAATTCAGTTCATGAGAAGGGTTGTACATTCTCTCAGGACAGGAGCAGAATTAGGCCATTTGGCACTTCAAGTCTGCTCCAAACAATGTTCCCTCTAATTTGTAATGTCCCAGTCCAGTGTGCACAAAAATCTTGTGCTGTGCCGTGTCTTGCCTGGTCACAACAGCACATGCGCACTGAATTTTTTAAACGGAAGCAAAGCTGAAGCTATTCTAAGGATAATAAACTCCCAAGTCTAGTTTGTTGTTCATTGTTTACACGCAGGTAACACTGGTTTCTGTATTGTACATAAATATTTCTTGTAGCCGCACGTTCCTGACCTCCTGAGCTTTCGGTGCAGCAGTTTCTACTGTTTGATTAAGCCATGCCACTTTCAATGAACTGGCATTTCTTTTTCCCTTCACGCCCTTTGTTTCTTTGGAATTCGACACGGTGAATCAATAATTCCTTCAATAAAAAAACAGTATAAATAAACCAGTTCTAAAATCTGCACAAAAATCATTGCAAACTCCACATTGTCAACACCATCTGCATCAGAAACCGGAAAAGGAAATGTGACTGTGTACGATCCTGAAATATACTTAACATGCCAACGAGGTAGGGAGTGACAACCTTTTGTGCGCAGTTTAAATTCCTTTGTGCGCCAGTAGCAAAAGATGTCTGCGTGTGCACATGCACAGACCTTAGTCTTTCTCAACCTTTATGCCCTGGATGAACCCTTGAAATAATTTTCAGGTCTCAGGAAACCCCAGCGTTAAAGTTATTATATCTACAGTACATGGTACATTAGCGTGATCAGTAAGTTGTAGATATAATAATCCAAAAATAATTTCTCAATGTTCTTTTGAGTAGAGAATGAATTTTAGGCCAACCTTTCTTGAAATTAATCTCTTTCATTCCCTTTCATAAATTTTGAAAACTTATAAGGCAAGCATAATAAATTTCTCAATTCTGGGTCAAACTGAGACAAGCACACACGAATTTCACCTTCAATCGAAATGAAATAATTTCTATCCTTGCTCTTGATGCTTGTTAAACAGGAAAAAGCTTGCTCACACATGTAAGAAGTTGAAAACTGGAGCACAATATTCATTGCTTTTTTATCAATGGCAGGATACACTTCTTTCACAGAAATCCAGAACTTGTCCAGGGGCAGGTCAGTAAATCCCATCTTGAGTACATGATCAGAGTGCAGCTCACAAAGTTCCTCCCCTTCACTCAAAGTCAAGTTTTAGGCTGAGCAGAAGATTCAGAGAAAGTGCCCCTCAGTGTTGAACGGGAGGAAAAATACTGTTCAGTTTTATTCTGCAGTTCTTCCAGGTGGTTTTCGATAAGACTCGAGACTTTCTGATATCCTTCCTCACTCCCAAGCTCAAGCAGCGGTGGCAACATCTCAAAATTTCCTCTTGCAACATGATTTTTAAGATTCAATTTCCTTTTAAATCCAAGAATCTTGTCACCGGAAGTCAAAACATTTCCTCCAGGGCCTTGCAGAGACTTATTCAACTGGTTTATATGATGAAAAATTCCTGTTAAGTAGGCTAGTTCCTGCAGCCATTCTCCATCTTCAAAGCACTCTGCAGAACCTGGCTGACTACTTTCTTGAAAGTGCTCCTGCTGAATTCACCTTTCAGCTCAAACACCTCGTTGACAACTCTTCCTCTGCTAAACCACTGGATGTAGCAGGAGATTGGTGTGCTCTTTGTCTAGGTTTTCACAGGGTTTTTAAAAACATTCTCTAGTGAAAAAGCTACTAAATGACTTGCTTCCTGAACCCCTTTACTTTATTTTCAAAAGCTTTACTCTGTTTTGAGATTCTATTAATGTTTAAAATAATCAGCACTTCTACATGTCATATGGCTGTGATTTGCAGTTAAGTGTCTTTTCAGTTTGGCTGGAGCCATTGCTGTATCTGTAAGCTGTTTGCCACAGACTAGGCACGATGGAATAGGACATCTTGGGTCACCAATCCATGTAAAACCCATTGATAAGTGGCTGTCATCGTAAAGACGGACTTAGCATGAAAATTTCCCTCCAGTTTCCTACTGCACTGGTAGTTTGTTTGTTCCCATAAGTCAGTCAGTGGCACAGAAAGGGAAGTTGCGCTAGGTAATTCAGGAGGGAGAAGCTGACGTCACAGCCCAAGGTGAGCAAGTCCATTCAAAGCTTGGAAAACACACTTCACACTCCTCATCAGCCTACTGTGCTCCCCTCTGTGCAATACCAATTATCAGCAATTATCGAGTGCTTATTTTGAGCTTTTGCTGTGAAGGCAACGTGGTAACCAATCTGTACATAGCAAGCCCCTGTGGTCTCTTTTCTTTATGGCCAACTTCCCTCCCTGAACGAATACCATGTTTATGTGATCTTGCTGTGTATATGTTGTCTGTTGCTGAAGCAACTTTGTGGGGAACTCCCCCTCTCAATTATCCAATTATCAGCAGCTTCCCCTATCTCACATCAAAAACTGAGCATGAACTCAACCAAATAGACACAGTCCTACTGCGCACTGCCATTCTGGGTTGAGATTGCTTGGTCACTGCCCACCACTGAGAGTTGCAGGAACTTCAAAAAACTATGTTTTTTTAAATCACAATCTCCCGCGGAACCCTGAGCAACCTCTCATGGAACCCTAGGGTTCTGCAGAGCCCTGGTTGAGAAACTCTGCCTTGGAGGGAACGTCAGACAGGAGATGTGTATTTTCCCTCCCCCAATCAAAATTTCCCTCACCATCATGGCACCCTTAGCGTTGCCATGGTGAGGAGTCTTTGTGGCTCCCTTCCCATGTCTCCCAGTGGCCTAGAAGTGAGTCTTAATGAGCCAATCAGGATGGAAATCACTACAACAATAATTTTAAAGATAAATTTTCCCAGTTTTGTGACTTTTATTGTATTGGGGTGTAAGATTCACCCCATTGACCTTTAGCTGGTTTAAAGGAGAAAATGAGTCTTAATTTTATAATTCTCGGGAACCTTTATTTATATATCCACCCTTTCTAACGACACTGTGTCGATTATGTCAAGGTAAGCCACACTATTACAGCTCGGGGTATCGGAGTTCAGACATTGATTCTGGCATCTTTTGTAAGGAATTTGTACCTTCTCCCGGGACTGTGTGGGTTTCCTCCCACAGTCCAGAAACATACCGGTTGGTAGGTTAATTGGTCATTGTAAATTATCTTGTGATTAGGCTAGGGTTAAATTGGTGGGTTGTGGATGTCGCGCTTCAAAAGGCCAGAAGGCCCAGTTCCACGCTATATCTCTAAATAATAAATACACAAACAAACAAACTCTTGCCTTAGTTTGAGGTGGTAAGTACTGCCCGAGGGGGGGGGATGTGGGGAGAGGGGGAGTTCCCCACAAAGTTGCTTCAGCAACAGACAACATATACACAGCAAGATCACATAAACATGGTATTCATTCAGGGAGGGAAGTTGGCCATAAAGAAAAGAGACCACAGGGGCTTGCTATGTACAGATTGGTTACCACGTTGCCTTCACAGCAAAAGCTCAAAATAAGCACACGATTTGTTGGAAGGAGCCCTTGCCAAGGGTAGACAGCACAGGGTTTTCCTCAACACGCTGAGGAAACCCTCTGCCATTTTCAAAAGAGCACTATGGACAGAGCATTGGCTGATTGGCAAGAGGCAAAATGTGGAAATAAAGGGAGCCTTTGCTGGTTGGCTGCCGTTGGCTAGCGGCGTTCCACGGGGTCTGTGTTGGGACTGATTCTTTTTGTGTTGTATATCATTGATTTGGATGATGGAATTGATGGCTTTATGGTGGCCAAGTTTGCGGACGATACAAAGATAGTTGGAGGGGCAGGTAGTGTTGAAGAAGCAGGGAGCCTGCAGAAGGACTGAGACAGATTGGGAGAACGGGCAAAGAAATGGCAATGGAATACAGAGTCGGGAAGTGCATTATCATGCACTTCAGTAGAAGGAATAAAAACGGACTATTTTCTAAATGGAGAGAAAATTCAAATATCCAAGGAGCAAAGAGCAGGATTCCCTAAAGGTTAATTTTCAGGTTGAGTCGGTGGTGAGGAAGGCAAATGTGATATTAGACTTCATTTCAAGAGGACTAGAATACAAAAGCAAGAATGTAATGTTGAAACTTTATAAAGCACTGGTGAGGCCTCACTTGGTGTACTGTGAGCACTGGAGAGGTTTCACAAGAGTGATCCCGGGAATGAAAGGGTTAACATATCTGGACCGTTTGATGGCTCTGGGCCTGTATTCTCTGGACTCCAGAAGAATGAGGTGAGATCTCATTGAAATCCATGAAATGGTGAAAGGCCTCCATACAGTGGAGGTGGAGAGAACATTTCCTAGAGGAAGTCCAAGAGCAGAGGACACAGCCTCAGAATAGAGGGACGTCCATTTAGAATGGAGATGAAGGGGAATTTCTTTTGTCAGAGAATGGTAAATCTGTGGAATTCATTGCCACAGACGGATGTGGAGGCCAAGTCACTGGGTATATTTAAGGCAAGGTTGATAAGTTCTCGATTAGTCAGGACTTGAAGGGATAGGAGCAGAAGATAGGAGATTGCAGCTGAGTGGGAAATGGATCCGTCATGATGAAATAGCGGGGCAGACGCAAGGGGCCAAATGGCCTAATTCTGCTCCTATATCTTATGGGACAGTCTTACATCCCACTCAGAGGGAGCTTCAAGTCCAGCACTACCCAGTGTGGTTCTTCCTCTGTTAGTGTGACAACATCATCAGATACTGATTCCGCTGTCAGCATGCAACAAACTCCTGACATTTTGCACAAAAATGAGACATTACTTTTAAAATATACAAAATAATCAACAATAAAAAAACATTATGGCCAATGTTACTCCAATCCCAGTCATATGTAGTTGGGTTGAGTTGTTCTCCAATCTTGGCAATTTACTTGCAAACGTTTTGTCGCCATATGAGGAGACATTGTCAAATGCGCTGTTGATTGTGGTGTCCCTTGAATGCTTGGCCCTTATATACTTTTCAATCAGCTGATCGGTCGTCATTTCAGAAACTCCATTGTAATGTGGTGATCCTAAGCATGAGCCAGACCATAATGCATGAAGTTTGCCCCACAGCCAATCAGTGATAAGATTTCCTCCCTACATCACAACTGAGTTTCCGTAATAACAACCAATCAACTGATCGAAAATTACACAAAGGCCAAACATTTGGAGAACTCACCACAATCAAAAGCACACTGACAGCATCTCCTCACATGGTGATGAACCGTTTGCCAAGATTGGAGAACAACCCAACCATCATTCTCCAACCCAGCCATCAACCACCTGAGCTACACATCTTCCAAATTCTTTCTGGTCAGAGACGGTTATGAAAGGTAGGAACACTTTCAAAATAAACACAAACCAGCCTCCTCTCCATTGGTAGGGCAACTGCTCTGCGCAAAACGGTAAGAAATTGCAAGGAGTTGTGGATACAGCCCAGCCCATCACATAAACTAGTCTCCACTCCATTGACCCTGCCTGCACTTTTTGCTGCCTCAGGCCACAGCCACCCTAGACACTCTCTTCCCTCCTGTCTCCTGTTGCGCAGAAGTTACACTTGCCTAAGAGCACATATTCCCAGACTCAAGGAGACCTTCTATCCTTCCTTAGGAAGGAGATTTAGCATGACATCTAAAACTTTGACAAACTTCTATAGGTGAGTAGTGAAGAGTGTATTGACTGGCTGCATCACAGCCTGGCTTGGGAACACCAATGCCTTGAACAAAGAACCCTACAATATGTAGTGGATTTGGCCCAGTACATCATGGGTAAAGCCCTTCCAACCATTGAACACATCTACATGAAACACTGTCATAGGAAAGCAGAGATCCCCTCCACCCAGGACATGCTCTCTTCTCACTGCTGCCATCAACACTAAGTCATGTCATTTGTAGGAATTATCCGATTACTCAGCAATAGTTTGCTGTATAAAGGGAGGACAGCGGGATTAATACAGGGCTCTGGTGGAGGACTTTGTCGAGTGGTCCCAGCTCAACATTAGTAAGACAAAGGAGATGGTGATGGACTTTAAGACTAAGCCTGCACTGCTCCCTTTTACTATTGATGGTGAGGACCTACAAGTACCTGGAGGGTGACAGACTTAGTGGAGCATCAACACAGTGTATGAGAAGGGCCAGAGTCACCTTGACTTCCTGAGGGGACTGAGGTCCTTTGGAGTATTCAGGCCTCTCCTTCGCATGTTCTACAAGTTTGTCGTCACCAGTGTCTATGTGGTGGTGTGCTGGGGCAATGGCATCAACACGGGTGATGCCAACAGGCTCAATAAACTGATTAGAAAGGCTAGCTCTGTTATAGGAGTTACACTGGACACGCTGGAGGCTGTGGTAGAATAAAGGATCGTATGGAAAATCCTAGCAGTTCTGGACAATGTTTCTCATCCTCTGCATGCCACCTTGGCTGAACAGAGGAGCACTTTTAGTAACAGACTAAGCCAACTGCGCTGCTCCAAAGAGTGCTATATGAGGTCATTATTTCCCATGGCCATTAGGCTCTTTAATGAGTCAACCAAAGCCGGGGAAGTGACAACCCCACCCAGTTACACAGTTTAAGGTAACTTTTTTAAAATTCTTTCTCTTCTAATATTTGTATACCTGTGCACTTGTAATGCTACTGTGACACTGTCATTTCCTGTGGGATCAATAAAGTATCTCTCTATCTAACTAGAAGGTACTAGAGCCTTAGAACTCACACCACCAGGTTCAGGATCAGTTACTACCCTTCAACCATCAGGCTCTTCAACAAAAGGGGATAACTACACTTATTTGCCCATCCATTGAGATGTTCCCACAACCAATGATCTCACTTTAAGGACTCTGTATCTCATGTTCTCATTATTTATCGCTGTTTATTTATATTTGCATTTACACAGTTTCTTGTCTTCTGCACTCTGGTTGATCTTTCATTGATCCTGTTACAGTTACTACTCTGTAGATTTGATGAGTATGTCCACAGGAAAATGAATCTGAGGGCTGTATGTGGTGATATATATGTACTTTGATAATAAATTTACTTTGAACTTATCCTACTGCTGCAAGGCTATTGAATGAACCTCTCACTCAAGATAAATTCTTGATCTCTTAATCTACCTTGAGGTGAACCTTACACTTTATTTGTCCTCCTGCACCACATTCTCTCTGTAACTGCCACACTGTATTCTATATTGTTATTTTTCTATTTAATACCTCAACACATTTAGGTATGCAATGATCTGTCTGGATAGAAAGCAAACAAATGCTTTTCCCTTCATCTTGGTACACGTTCAATGGTTCAACTTAAGATCAGAGAACGTAGGCGGTATACAGCCTGAAATTCTTACTCCCCACAGACATCCTCAAAACAGTAGAAAACCCCCAAAGAATGAATGACAGAAAAACGTTAAAACCCCAAAGCCCCCTCACCCTCTCACGCGCAAGCAGAAGCAAAGCATCAGCCCTCCCCCCCCCCAGCCATTATAAGAGATTGTCTGCCGGGTGTCAGTGGTCGCATAACCAGGACTTGTGATCTGCACCGGCTGCTCATACGACCATCCACCACCTGCCCCCATGGCTTTATGTGACTGATTGGTGGGGTGGAGGGTGTATCTCCCCGCAACTTGCCCAAGGGTGACCTGCAGGCTAGAGGAGGGAAGGAATATATTACACCTCCTTTGGTAGAGATGCATCTCCCCACCACCCAAAAAACCTTAAGATTACACCAGAGATACGAGTTCAAATCCCACTACATTCTCAAGGGAATAGAATATTAAATTCCTAAGAAATGGAATTAGCAAGAAGATTGTTCCTAAAACCCAATCAGACTTGTGGACCCACAGAAATAGTGCAACTTTGATAATAAATTATCAAAATTATCAAAGTATCAAAATAAAAATAAATTATCAAAGTAATAATAACCTGGTCAGTAAATGTAGTGTTTAACGTAATGCTATTATAATGCCTGCAGGCCAGGTTCAAATCCCCTGCTGTCTGGAAGGAGTTTGTACATTTCCCCTGTGATCGCATGCATTCTTCTGTGCGTCCCAGTGTCCTTGCACACCTAATGACGTACAGGTTAGTGGGTTCATTGGTCATGTGGGTTTAATTAGGCAGTACAGGTACATTGGGCCAGAAAGGCCGGTTACTGTGCTGTAAATAAAATAAAAATAAATATAATCAGCTGCTAAGGAAGAATTGGGCTGTAACTGCTGACCTCACTGGTGACGTGAACGAGAAAGGAAGGAACCAGTTTCTGTCCTTCTTCGAGTTTCTGGAAAACCAGCTTCACAGGTGGCCTGCTGACACATGTGCTGGAGTCTGTCCCTCCTCCGCCCTCAGGATGACCTGCTGACCCTGAGCTCTGAGGGGTAAGTTGACAGGTAAGGCCAATGCGCAAACCCCCCCCCCCCCCCCCAGAGATGGGGGGTAGCCCAAGTGGGATTTGGCCCCTTCTACCCCTCGAGCTTCCCGTCCTGGGTGTTCCCCCCCACCCCACAATGAGACGCTGTAGGCTGGATGCTCCATGGTGGGGAGGCTGCATTTCTTCGCCGAGACCTTGAACCGTTCTCCCGTGCCAGCTCGGCAGTACCTTCCTATGATAGAGCTTGTAACCAAAACAGAATCTGAATCAGGTTTATTATCACCAACGTTTGTCATGAAACTTGTTGTTTCACAGCAGCAGTACAGCGCAGGATATAAAATATTACCGTGTGCTACAAAAAGAGAGTTTAGAAGTGGTGTGAAAAAGGAATAGTGAGCTGTGTTCATGGCCCGAACAGAAATCTGATGGCAGAGGGGAAGAAGCTGTTCCTAAAGTGTATCCCTAACGGTAGTAATGAGAGGACAGGATGTCCTAAGCACTGAGAATGTCGATTCTGCTTTCTTGAGGCATAACCTCCTAAAGATGTTCTTGATGATGGGGACGGTGATGGAGGTGTCTAATTCTACAGCCCTACGGCAGCCCCTCACATCGGTGCTTTCACACCACTCGGAATGCTCTGCACTGTAGGCGTGTGCAAGAATCTTTGGTGACGTGCCAAATCTGCTGAAACTCCCAACGAAGTAGAGATACCACCACCATTGTCTCCAGATCCTTGGATCCACAGAAGTGCCCTCTCCCAGACTAATTTATTTATTTTATTTAGCAGTACAGTGGGGGCCCTTCCAACCCTCTGAGCTGCACCACCCAGCAAACCAAATTAACCCTTTCCTAATCACGGGAAAATATACAAATTCCACGTCACGGCCAGTGATAATAAACCCGATTCTGATTTTGATCTATTAACCTACCCGGTACTTCTTTGGACTGTGGGAGGAAACTGGAGCCCCCAGGGAAAATCCACGCATTCCACAGATAGGACGTAGAGACTCCTAACGTAACAGCACCGGAATTGAACTCCGAACTCCAGACGGCCCCAATCTGTAATGGTGTCATGTTCACTGTTACACTACTGTGGCGGCCAGTGTCTCCGAATTCTAATGGCTGACTGGTGGCACCAGCATCTTGTATGGAGGCTCCAATTTACAGGATTGTGAAAGGCTGTAGACTCAGACAAATCCATCTCGGGCACAAGCCTCCCCACCATCGAGAAGATCTTCAAAGGGCACTGCCTCAAGAATGTGGCATCCATCACAAAGAAACCTCACCACCCTCTTCTCATTACTACCATCAGGAGCCTCAAGACCCACACTCAATATTTTGAAAACAGCTTCTTCAGATTTCTGAATAGTCCACGAAGACTAGCTCACTATTTGTTTTTGGAACTATGTATTTATTCTATAACATAGTCATTTTTATGTCTATATGTCAGTGATATGTCAGGTTTATGATTCAGATTGAGTCACCTGAGGTAGGCAGACCAGGTCTGCCTGGGAGATGATGAATTCTGTGCCAGGTACAAGGTTACAGGATGTGCCATTGGAGACAAAGTCCTGTGCTATGTTTTGTAACTTCAAAACATTAAATTAGTTCAAAGGAAGACATGGGCAACCATGAGTCTATCTTCACTTCTACTTTTAAGAGAGGCATGTGTGCATCGTGCGGTAGCGTGATGACGTATGCAATTCACGTATTTATACGTGTAACTTATGCAGGGTGGGGGTCGGGGCATTGATGTTCCTATCATTCATTCTATGGGGTTTCTTGTTCTGTGGATGTCTGTGAAGAGTAAGAATTTCAGGTTGTAATACTGTATACATTTTCTGATATTAAAAATGAACCTTTGAACCTGTAATAAATTATTTAAATGAACAAGAATGCTTAATTAACCAATATAGATACAAGATTACTCCAATATTACTTAACTATAAAATATACAAAATCCTATGTCAGTGCATCACTGGGGGCAAGCCAAATGATACCGGTCCATCTTCTCCGCAGAAACAATTTCCAACTTCAGTCGTATTTCCCATCAGAGAACTGGGTGGATCACCACCACTCAATCCCTGCTGGGAATGACATTATCTAGTTTCCGAACCACCCTCCCCATGCGGCTCACTGTCCTGATTACAGACTGCTCAGCATAAACAAAGCTGTCAAAACACAGCCGGCTGGAAGCCAGAGCCACCTCCACACACACATTTACAACAATCTCAGCTACGCAGCACGTCACCGCACCCGTGACCCAGGTTCAATTCCCATCGCTGTTTGAAAGTATGTTCTCCCTGTGAGTTTGAGGGGATCTGGTTTGACACTTAAAACACTCAAAAACTTCTACAGACGTACTGTGGGGAGCCTTCTGAGAGGCTGCATCACTGTCTGGTATTGGTGGGGGGTGCGTCACTGCACAGGATCGAAGTCAGCTGCAGTGAGTTGTAAACTCAGTCAGCTCCATCGTGGATACTAGCCTCTGACATCTTCAAGGGGCAGAGCCTCAGGAAGGGAGCAACCATTATTAAGGATCTCCATCAGGACATGTCCTCTTCTCATTGCTACCGTCAGGGAGGAGGTACAGGAGCCTGAAGACACACACTCAACGATTCAGGAACAGCTTCTTCCCCTCTGCCAGCAGATTTCTGGATGGACACTGAACCCATGAACACTACTTCACTGTTTTTTATTATGTATTTCTGTTTTTTCACTACTATTTTTTATTTTAACTATTTAATATACATACTTTATAGATATTTGCTGTAATTTTTCCCTCTATTATCATGTATTGCATTGTACTGCTGCTGCTAAGTCAGACATATGCTGACAATATTATACCCGACTCCAATATGTGTGGGTTTCCTCCGGGTGCTCTGGTTTCCTCCCACAGTCCAAAGACGTTCCATTTAGTAGCTTAATTGGTCATTGTAAATCATCCTGTGATCAGACTAGGGTTAAATCAGTGGATTCCTGGGCAGTGTGGCTCAAAACACCAGAAGGGCCTATTCTACACTGTATCTCAATAAATATATTTGTAAAAAGATATATACTAGAAACCAATGCCCGGACAGAAGCTTATGCAGAAACTTGACCCATACAAACCAAGATCCACTCAAAATCACAATCAGCAGAATTTAAAATGCACTGAGAAACTGAGCTCAGAATTGACCTAGACACGAGGTTTGACACCGAAGTTGAGGCCGATGTCAAGTCCAGCTTAGAAGTTCAGATCAACCGAAAGCAAGTTCAACTGAGAAGGAGATAACTCTACTGAATCAGCAAATGCTGCAAAAGGCTGGAGGAACTCGGCAGGTCAGGCAGCATCTGTGGGAAATAATAAACAGCCGGCATTTCGGACGGGGACCCTTCCTCTGGACTGAGAGGTGGGGGGAAGATACCAAAATAAAAAGGGGAGAGAAGGGGTAGTAGGGTAGCTGGAAGGTGATAGGGGAAGCCAAGTGGGTGGGAAAGGTCAAGGGCCAGAGAGGAAGGAATCTGATAGGAGAGGAGAGTGGGCTATGGGAGAAAGGGAAGGAGGGGGCCCAGCAGGAGGTGACAGGCAGGTGAGAAGGCCTGAGTGGGGAATAGAAGAAGAGGTTATTTTTTGACCAGAAGGAGGAATCCATACCCATGCCACTATGTTAAAGGCTGACCAGACAGAATACAAGGTCATGCTGCTCACCTTGGCACAGAGGGAGGTCATGGACTGACATATAGGAAGGGGAACGGGAGTGGGAATCCGAACTGAAAGGTTTGTTCCACTTCCGGCAGTTGGAGGAGCTGCTTGACAAAGCAGTCCCAGAGAGTCAGACCAAAACCCCACTAATCTAAACCCTCCTTTCAAATCCACTTGGGAACTGAGATTTGGGTAATATCTGTCACACAGGAACAAACAGGCCCGTGTTTGAGTGGTGATTGTATGTTTGTGCGGGAAATAAGGGCAGGAGACACCTCGCAACTCCTAGGTGACTCAGAGACCAAAATACTAACAGAACTTCCGCATTCTTCAATCCCGGCCTTCAAAGGCAGGAGGGTATTAGAGATATAAAAATATTCTGAAAGATTTGTTTTGCTCATTTCAAATAAATCTTCGGTAATTCAGCCAGGGGACTGCGTACAAAATAGACAAGACGGGACAGGACCCGGAGGAATGTGCGAAACCTGTTTCAGACACACCAACGCTTTCGTTCCCTGGGGAGACACTTCCACAAACTTTACAACGGCAATTCAGAAACTTTCCCTCCACACACCAGGATGGCAGTTTTAATTTCCAGCCGGATTTCATCCAGGAAAGTCACACCTCATTTAATAAAAAACTAGAGACTGCCGGCAGGGTGGTCGACTATGGAATGGGAGCCCCGCGACTTTAAGACTCCCGGTTTTGCTGCAGGGCGGCTCTGCAGGAAAACAACTGAGCGGCGACTGCGGCCGACACGGCGCTGGTTGAAGACAAAGTCCCTTCCTTCCTTCCTTCCTTCCCTCCTCGCCGCCTCACTCACCTGCAACTCCGGCTCCAGCGCCGACTCTGGGGTGGACTGGCTTCAAGCCACACCTGGCGGAACAGGTAAGGGCGTGGCCAGGGTGGTGGGCGTGGTCCCACTCCTGGACCAGGTGTGGGCGTGGCCAAGGACATGGTAGACAATAGACAGTAGGCGCAGGAGTAGGCCGTTCGGCCCTTCTAGCCAGCACCGCCATTCACTGTGATCATGGCTGATCATACACAATCAGTACCCCGTTCCTGCCCTCTCCCCATATCCCTTGACCCTGCTATCTATAAGAGTTCTATCTAACTCTCTCTTGAATGCATCCAGAGACTTGGCCTCCACTGCCTTCTGGGGCAGAGCATTCCACATATCTACCACTCTCTGGGTGAAAAAGTTTTTCCGCATCTCTGTTCTAAATGGCCTACCCCTTATTCTTAAACTGTGGCCTCTGGTTCTGGACTCCCCCAACATCGGGAACATGCTTCCTGCCTCCAGCGTGGGCGCGGCCAGAGCCAGTGGGCGGTGTCAGGGAGGGGTGGCGTCCCTGGCGGAACTGGTATGGGGGTGGCCCGGGAGGTGGGCGTGGTAGCAGCCGCCCCAGGCGGGGCCAGAGCCAGGTTTATAGGGGTGGTATCCCCACCTGGCGACGCAAGTGTGCTCGTACTCCCACAGGGGTTCACAGACATCAGAAGAGACCCGCAGGTGAAGGGGAGGGGGGAGCGGCCACAAGTTACTTCCACAAACATAAAGAAAATTTGCAGTTGCTGGAAATCCAAAGCTACGCGCAAAAAAAAATTGCTGAGGGAACTCAGCAGGCCAGGCAGCATCTAGCGGAAACCGTGGACAGCCGATGTTTGGGCCGAGACCCTTCATCGGGACTGGAAAGGAAGGGTAAAAAGGTGGGGGAGGAGAGGAAGACGTACAAGGTGGTGATGGGTGAAACTGGGAGGGTACAGTAAAGAGTTGGGAGGTTGATTGGTGAAAGAGTTAAAGGGCTGGAGGAGAGGGGATCTGATAGGAGAGGATAGAAGGCCACGGAAGAAAGGGAAGCGGGAGGAGCACCAGAGGGAGGTGATGAGCAGGTAAGGAGAGAAGGTGAGAGAGGGAAACAGGAATGGGGAAAGGTGAAGGGGTGGGGGTTCGAGAAGATGACGTTCATGCTATCAGGTTGGAGGGTACCCAGGTGGAATATAAGCTGTCGCTCCTCCAACCTGAGTGTGGCCTCATCAAGGTGGTAGGGAGGGCCATGGACTGACATCTCGGAATGGGAACGGGAAGTAGAACCGAAATGGGTGGCCACCGGGAGATCCTGCTTTACTGATCCCCATTCTGTTCCTGTCACAGATGGGAGGGAATTTTCTGACAGAGCTGAGGTTTGTTTATACCTTTTGACCTCATCTCCTCCTAATGGATCCAAATGCTGGTGGTGATGGGTCTCACATGGGGTGACATTGCATTTATCTCTGGGGATTTTCCACACATCCATTCCCGAATGGGAATCTCCTCCCCAGACAGAATCCTGGGATGGTGTGCAAATCCCACATGCACAACACCCAATGTCAGAATCAAACCTGCCGTGCCATTGTGTCTGTCCTGCTTCTGTACTTTGGGCAAATGGAAAGTTATTGGCCTCGGATGTTAAGTCTGTTTCTCTCTCCACGGATGCTGCCTTACCCTCTGAACATTTCCAGCCTTCTCTGTTTTTGTTTCAGCTTTTTGGGACCTGCAGTTTTTGCTGTAGTCTGAAGCTACACCCATTCCAGAGCTCAAAAACAAGTACAGTTCACATCAGCATGGTATAGGTCCTGCTTCTAATGTGCTGAAGAAAGAGATGGTGGTGTAGCGGTTAGCGTGACGCTAAAACAACTCGGGGAGTGCTGGAGTTCCGAGTTCAATTCCAGCGCACTTCTTTAAGTGGGTTTCCTCCCACTACTGGGTAGGTAATTAGGTTAGGGATAAATGGAGTTTGTCGGAGGTTGCTGGCGTGGTGTGAGTTGAAGAGCCGCAAGGTATCACTAAGTAAATAAAGAGCCTTAAAATGCATCAGAAAGTAGATAAAAGTTTTATTAGTATTGCAGCCTCGATAAAGGCCGTATTTTTTTCCACAGAATGAACACTTTATTAAAGCTCAGTAAAGTTGCCTGTTACAGGAGATCTTGCAATTATACACCTCTTGCTGGAAATATAATTCTTTCACCAGACAGTCATGTTGGGGGGTAGGAGAAACGACAGCCGGTTTTAATCAGCAAGATCCCACAAAATGCAAAGGTCAGATAACCTGCCAGACTGCAATGGATTCAGTGAGACAACTCTCTGGCTTCTTTTCCAGTCATACAGTCACCCAGCAGGTGAAAGGCCTTTCAGCCCATCTATCATTTGTGTTAAATCCACTCTATTTTCCCCCCAAGTTCTACCCCTCACCCACACACTCCATAGACCAGTAGAGTACAGTACAGGCCCTTCAGCCCACAATGTTGGGCCAACCTTTCAACCTACTCCAAGATCAATCCGTGCAAACTCCACACTCTCACAGCATCGCAGATCAGGCTTGAACTTGGCTCTCTGGAGTTGGGAGGCAGCAGCTCTAATACACACCACTTGGTCCCTCAGTATCTCCTCCCTGAGTAAGAAGGCACAGCAGTGCCTCCAATTCCTGAGGAGGTTAAGGAAGTGAGGCTCCCCACCTCCCATCTTAACTGCATTTTACAGGAGCACCATTGAGAGCGCCCTGACAAGCTGCATCTCCATCTGGTATGGGAGCAGCCGAGCATCGGACCAGAAATCTTTACAAAGGACTGTGAGAATGGTTGAGGAGATCATAGGGGTCTCCCTACCATCCATCCGGGGCATTTATCAGGAGTGCTGAATACGCAGGGCCTTTTGTCTTATCAGGGATCCCAACCATCCATCCAGCATCTCTTTGACTTACTACCATCAGGCAGGAGACTCTGATGCATAAAAGCAAGAACGGTCAGGATGGGAAACGGTTTCTTCCCTCAGGCCATTGGGCTTCTGAACTCCCTGCCACATCGCATTCGAGTGTCGCTGGTTCCGTACCTCACAATATTTAATGTATGCACTTTAGTTTGTTATTTGTGTGTGATTCATCAGTAGATTTTATCCATATTTTAATAAGTTATTGTGTGTTATGTGCACTACTGTGCTTTGCACCCAGTTCCAGAGAAAAGTCTTTGACAGGGTAGTTAAATGACAATAAACTGGGCTTGGCTAATAACTTCACCTCCGTGACATCCACAGGAGTACCTTAGGAGTGGATAGGGCCAGTGGAGGACTTTACCCAGGAGATGGTAATTCCAGTGGTGCCCCACACTGTCACAACTACACTGAATCTCGGACATGTAGATTACAAATCCTCAGTCCTATTCTGCCGATCAATAAGGTTCAATTGTAACCTCATCTACACAATCCCAGTGACTTTCTTCTGGTTTGCCCAGATCCCTCTGTCCAAACTAACCACAAAAACTCCACGCCCATCGCCCTTTGAGGGAGAGAGTTCTAAAGACCCAACACGAGGAAAAGATTTCACCCAGACTCTGTCCAAAATGGCTCCCCTTGTTTTCCTTTACCAGTGGCCTGTAATTCTAAATTCTTCCAGATCTCTTTTAAGAGACTCTTAGATAGGTACATGGAGCTTAGAAAGATAGAGGGCTGTGTGGTAGGGAAATTCTAGGCAGCTTCTAGAGTAGGTTACATGGGCAGCACAACATTGTGGGCCAAAGGGCCTGTAATGAGCCGCAGATTTCTGCTTCTATATTTCTGTTCCCATACCCACCCTGCCCAGACCCCTCAGGATCTGACGCTGTTCAATTTTTACAGAGTCATAGAAAGTAGAGGCCCTTTAGCCCATCTAGTACATGCTGAACCATTGAAACTGCCTACTCCCATCAACCTGCACCACGACCATAGCCCTCTGTAGCCCCACCATCCGTGTAGCTATCCAAACTTCTCTTAATGTTGAAATCAAGCTTGCGTGCATCACTTGTGCTGGCAGCTCGTTCCACATAACACTCTGAGTGAAACAATTTTTCCTCATGATCCCCTTAAACATTTCACATTTCACCCCTAACCCATGACCTCTAGTTGTGGTCCCATCCAACCTCAGTGGAAAAAGCCTGCCTGCGTTTGCCCTATCTGTACCCCTCTATACCTCTATCAAATCTCCTCTCAATTTTCTGCATTCTAAAGTATACAGTCCTATCCTATTCACTCTTTCCTTATAACTCAGCTCCTCCAGACCCGGCAACATCCCTGGAAACTTTCTCGGTACGTTTTTAACCTTATTTACATCTTTCCTGTAGGTAGGTGACCAGAACTGTACACAATACCCCAGATTAGGCCTCACCACCAACATCTTGTACAACTTCAACATTTAAGAAGACCAATGTACCAAAAGCTTTCTTTATAAGCACAGTACCTGTGCTGCCACAGGTGAATTGTGGGCCTGTATTCCCAGATCCCTCTGTTCTACCACACTCCTCAGTTCACTGTGTAAGGCCGACGCTGGCTGGTCCTCCCGAAGTCCGACACCTCACACTTGTCGGTATCAAATTCCATCTGCCATTTTCAGTCCATTTTTCCAGCTGGTCCAGATCCCACTGCAAACTCCTCGCTGTCCACTACACCCCCAATCTTGGTGTTATCCACAAATCTGCTAATCTACATTATCATCCAGGTCGTTGATATAGATGACAAACAACAAAGGTCCCAGCACCGATCCATGCGGCACCCCACTAGTCACAGGCCTCCAGTCAGGCAACCATCTCCTCCCACTCCCGGCTTCTCCTGCGAAGCCAGTGCCTAATCCAGTTTACTACCTCATCCTGAATTCCGAGTGACCGAACCTTCTCGACCAGCCTCCCCTGCGGGACCTGGTGAAAGCCTTGCTAAAGTCCTGTAAACACCATTCACTGCCTTGCCTTGCTGACTTCCTTGAAAAGCTCCACAAGATAGGTTCGACACAGACTACCACACACAGCCATGTTGACTATCCCTACCTATCCAAGTAATCATATTCCCTTAGAATAGCTTCCAACAGCATTCCCACTACTGATGTCAGGCTCACCGGCCTATAATTTCCTGGTTTATGTTGAGGGCCTTCCTTAAACAGCAGAACAACATTAGCAATCCTCCACTCCTCCGGTACCTCACCTGTCACTTGATTTAAATACCTCTGCTGGGGCCCCTGCACTTGCCTCCCACAGGGTCAGGGAATACCTGGTCAGGTCCTGGGGATTTGTCCACCCTGATTTGCCTCAAGACCTCCTCCCCTGTAACCTGTAGAGGGACCAGGACCTCACTGCTGCTTTGCCTCACGTCTGTAGACTCTGTGTCCGTATCCCATTGAGTTTTTCAAGTCTCCGGCTCGGGATTCAAACTCAGAACCTTCTGCTTCAGGGACTAAGTCAAGGGTGATGAGATTGACAGCAATACGCAAGGTTACTTCCATGATAACATTGTGAGAAACGCAGTCTGAACCTTGATCCCAGGGTGAAAATGCCAAGTACTAGAGGACCATAAGATTAAGGTACAGGAGCAGAGTGATTTGGCCCATCGAACCTGCTCTGCCATTTCATCATGGCTGATCCATTCTCCTTCTCAGCCCCAATCTGCTGCCTTCTCCCTATGAGCCTTCATGCCCACTGTTAAGTGTACCCAGTGACTTGGCCTCCACGGCCGCCTGTGACGACGAATGCCACAGATTCACCATTCTCTGGCTAAAGAAATTCCTCCTCATTTCCATTCTAAACGGACATCCCTCTGTTCTGAGGCTGTGC
The DNA here is from genome assembly GCF_030144855.1 of Hypanus sabinus. Taxonomy (NCBI): domain Eukaryota; kingdom Metazoa; phylum Chordata; class Chondrichthyes; order Myliobatiformes; family Dasyatidae; genus Hypanus; species Hypanus sabinus. The sequence goes on along the minus strand of NC_082712.1, from coordinate 83,753,504 downwards.
CCTCAGATCCTGGACTCCCCACCATAGGAAACATCCTCTCCACATCCACTCTATCGAGGCATTTCAACATTCAAGAGGGTTCAGTGAAATCCCACCCCGCCCCCATGCACAGAACGTCAGAGGGACAAAGTTTAAGGGAGAGGTGCTGGGCAAGTTTTATTTAATATTGTATTTTATATTACAGGCCCTTCCAACCCAATGAACCATTGCCAACCATGTGACCAGTTAAATTACTGACCCATACGTCTTTGGACTGTGGGAGGAAACCAGAGGTCACGTGGCCGCAGGGAGAGTGTACAGCCTCCTTACAGTCAGCAGCCAGGGATTGAACCCGGGTTGCTGGAGCAGTAACAGAGTTATACCCTTGGCTACACCACCGTGCCACCCCCATCATCAGCCACAGTGGTGAGTGACTAGACAGGGCCGAGCTGGAAGGAGATATGTCAAGGTGTTCATGACAGCACACAAATATGTAGAGAGTGGAGGAATATGGATCAGGAGGAGGCAGAGATATTTGGTTTTAATCGGCATCGTGCTCAGCATTGGACATTGCGGGTTGAATGGCCATACTGTTCTATGTTCTATAAGGCTCTAGATAACACATTCTTAACCAATAGAAAACTCACTGCCTCTCAGGTGCGTGAGACTGGTCTGAGACATGGGACAACCGGGTCCTGTCTTCAGGTGGACTTCCCAATATATGGTGGGATCAACATCTGGAGGTTCCATTACAGGTCTTTCCCATCTCCAGCTGGTTTCCCACCTCCCAGAACCCAAGAGCTACTGGGATCAACATCTGGAGGTTGCATCACCGGTTCTTCCCATCTCCAGTTGGCTTTCCATCTCTGTGGACCCAACATCTGCAGATCCCATCACCATCACAGGTCCTTCCCATCTGCAGCCGGCTTCCCATCACCAGCCGACTGCCCATCTCCATGGACTCAACATCTAGTGGGATCAACATCTGGAGATCCCACCACATGTCCTTCTCATCTGCAGCTGGTTTCCCATCTGCATGGACCCAACTCCTCAGGTTGGAGGCTGCATCTCAGGTTCTTCCTATCTCTGTGGATTCAACACCTGTTGGACCCAAGATCTGAAGGGCCCATCACAGGTCTTTCCCACTTCCAGCTGACTACCCAACATCTACGTGGACCCAAGATCTGAAGGGCCCATCATAGGTCTTTCCCATTTCCAGCTGACTACCCAACATCTACGTGGACCCAAGATCTGAAGGGCCCATCATAGGTCTTTCCCACTTCCAGCTGACTACCCAACATCTACGTGGACCCAAGATCTGAAGGGCCCATCATAGGTCTTTCCCACTTCCAGCTGTCTTCCCAACATCTACGTGGACCCAAGATCTGAAGGGCCCATCACAGATCCACACCATCTCCAGTGGCTCAGCACTGTGTGACAAATTTCCCACTGGTCCGGTATTTTTATAGCAAGTGGGCAAAGGGTTGTGGTGAAGTGAAAGGCTACTTAGGAATGGTTCTACCGTCTTGGCAAATTAATCGCTGAGGGCATCTCACAATAGTGCGATAAGCAAAAAAACTCCAGCTCTGGGATGTCCCAGGGGAGCCTTCGGCACGAGAAGAAACCTCTCCCCCTCCACTCTCAGCATCATCTCTCTCTGAGATCTGCCCCACTCCCTCCTCACTCTCTATCCTCTCATCCCTCCATCTCTCCTGTGTTTCAAAGGACAGGCAGTCAGTGTGGTTAGAGTAAAATGGCTGGGATAGAACAGGAATGGGGTGGTGGGGGAACAAGCCTCAGTGGTGATAATGCCCCATTCCCCTGAACAGTGAGAACTTTCCCAAGTTAAACAAAACTCAGCCTCCTCATGATCCAGTCATCTGATTGGAGGAAGCCCCACAACATCAATGAGGGCCAATCACCTCTGATTCTGGAATACCACCCCTACACATCACCTGTCCCCCCCCCCCACCCTCTGCGTGACTGATGCACCAATGTCCAAGTCAGTGTAACCGACGCCCACCTCACTGACTGGGCTGCTCCAGATCTCTCCAGACATGACCCACCATGCCTGGCATGACCGCGAGCCGACCTGCCATCGCCTCCGCGGCTGGTCACCCGCCCAATGCGTTGACCGCAGTTCAATAGTGACCCTGTCCCGCAGAGCTGAGGGTTCAAATCTCACTAGAGGCATGGGAACTGATGACTCCTCAAGCAGGGCTGGAGAGGGGAAGAGGTGCAGAGCCTCGAAGCCTCAGGGTGCACAGAAAGATCATGACTTTGGTGATGACACAAAACAGACACTAATTGCAGTCCAGAAGCAAGCCATTCACCCATCAAGTTGATGCAGGAAGCAATTACATCAGTCACTTCCCTTTCCAAGGGAGGGTGCCAGTTAGGATGGAACCAGGGTTCTCCATGGTGGGCCCTGCTCTTTGGACCCACTGAATGATGTCCTCCACTGCCTCTTGATGTTGCTCCCCCTCCCCAGGTCCTGTTCCGCACTTTAGCCCCCTGCTCCTGATCTCCAGTCACCTGATGTGGAGGGGGGCCGGGTCCTTTGGTCGAGGTGGATCTCCTGGTCAGTTTGTCCCTGGGCCTGGCCAAGGTCCAGAGAGCTGGGCAGACAAGGTTTTGCCCAAGCCAGCCGCCTGGCCCTCTTTCAGGATCACGTCCATGCCCCATAATAGAGGTCACTTGCTACTTGTTTCTAGCTCGTCACCTGCAGCCTATTTAAACCCAGCTCTCACCCAAAGTTCTTGTTGATTGAAATCCTGGTCTGGTTGTGTTTTGTATCGGTTCTCTCTTGTTTTGTAGTCCCTCTTGGCTTGTTATTTCTCAGTCTATTGTTAAAGTTATTGCTCACCGCTGAAATGTCTCCACTGCTCTCCTTTTGAGTCAAGCCTCCTTTTTTGGGTAGTGAGGTGGAGATATGTCTCTACCAAAGGAGGTGTGAGGTGCTCCTTCCCTCCATTAACCTGCAGGTCGCCTTGGGCTGGGTGTAGCACCTCTGCTTAGCCCCTCCCCCATACAGGGTCACGTGAACCCAGGGGGGCAGGTGGTGGATGGTCATGTGAGCAGCCGGTGCAGATCACAAGTCCTGGTCATGTGATCACTGACACCAGGCAGACAATCTCTGAAGAGTATCGATAATGGCTGGGGTCACCCGTCTTGTAAAGACACTGCCCAGAAGAAGGCAGACCACTCCTGCAGAAAAAATTGCAAAAACAATCATGGTGGTGGAAAGACCGTGACCGCCCACGTCACATACGAACGAGCTCTTCTACATCTCCGAACAGCCCAGTTTTCCTGCAGTACAAGTGGAGGGTGGGGGGAACGCTCCAGGACCGCTGGCAGGTGGTGGTCGGGGGGTGGTGCTCCAGTGCGTCTAGAATAGAGATAATCAGGTTATAATTTGAAACTCAGTGCGAATCCTGGAGCACTTTGGTCCGGGCATGTTGTGACACTGTAATCACTGAAGAAAGCCTCTCGGGTGGAAAGGACTGAAGAAAGCCTCTGGGGTGGAAACGGCGGCTACAGGGAATTGGAAACAAAATTCTGGAAACTGCCAGCAGATCGAGCAGCGTGCGCGCACAGAGGAAGACGGGGTCAGTGTCTTTGTTCAGATAAGTTTACCTTGGAGCTCAGGATGTTGAGCTGCTCGTACGAGAAAGCGAGAAATGTTGGATTCTAAAAGGACACCACATGCTTGAAACGGAGGAGACATTTGTTTCCGCGGGAAGTCCTACCCGTGGCCGGGTCACTGCTGCAGAAGGTGCGGAATCGAGTTGGTAAGAGCGTTAACCCTTCGTTGCCCAAACCAATCCAAGAACACAGTCCTGGTGACAGGGAGGGGCGTCGCAGTGCTGTGGTCCCTAAGTGTGTCGGTGTTCCCGCTCCAGGTATCTCCCCCGCGCCTCGGGGTCCTTCCGCCGAGCACAGCCGCCAGCCACTGCGGGCTGAGGGGGAGATCCTACCGTGGCGAGGCGGGGTCGGTTCCGACCGGCCGGTGTTAGAGAGCCGCTTCGGGCTGTGCGAGACCCTGGAACGTCGCGTCACGGAGGATGCTCGGGGCTCTTCAGCTGGAGAGAAGAGGGAGGGTGGAGCTCGCTCCCGACCGCGGAGATCGAGCCGAGCGACGGGGAGGGGACATGCAGTACTGCGGCGGTAGGGGTGGAGGCGGGAGGGAGAGGGGGAGAAGCTCACGGGGTATAAACCCCAGAAGAGAGTTACTGGGTCGTTCAAACAGCTGATTCACTGTTTCACAGGTGGTTATGTTCTGAAATCAAGTGCGTCGATGTGTGTGTGTGTGTGTGTGTGTGTAAAAGCGGTTTCACTTTGTGTCTGACCCCGGGAGTGTGTGATGGGACAGTGTAGAGGGAGCTTCACTCTGTGTCTGACCCTGGTAGTGTGTGATGGGACAGTGTGGAGGGAGCTTGACTCTGTGACTGACCCTGGGAGTGTGTGATGGGACAGTGTAGAGGGAGCTTGACTCTGTGACTGACCCTGGGAGTGTGTGATGGGACAGTGTAGAGGGAGTTTCACTCTGTGTCTGACCCTGGGAGTGTGTGATGGGACAGTGTAGAGGGAGCTCCACTCTGTGCCTGACCCTGGGAGTGTGTGATGGGACAGTGTAGAGGGAGCTTCACTCTGTGCCTGACCCTGGGAGTGTGTGATGGGACGGTGGAGCATTAGGGATCTTAACTTTACAGTCCTAGTCTATTTCTCTAACTCCACTCCCTCCCTTCCCGATAGCACTTCCCTCCTATTTCGAGTCCCTGCACCCGGAATCCCCTCCGGAGACGCCTCCCCTCTCTATATCGTTCTCCGATACCCTCCCTGTGACGACCACCCCCCAACCGAACGGAGGAGAGGGGTATCCGAGCCTTCCTTCTCCCTGGATCTCTCCCACCTCCCGCACATTGCAGCCCCCTCCCCGGGTCTCAGTACCGGACGAAGCGGAGCGCCGTGCAGCCCAGCACATCCGAGGGAAGCGGGGTGGCGTAGTCGAGGCGAAAGCCGCGGCTCAGGGCCAGGCGGAGTACCTCTTCCACCAGGCTGCGGGCGTCCGGCAGCTCCCGGCCCTCGGGACGGGTGAGGAGGCGGCGGAAGCCCTGCCGGGAGTACTCGGCCGCCGGCAGATCGGGGGCTGTTGGGGTCCACTCGAGCTGCAGGCGGTGGCGAGGAGGAGGGGGGCTACCACCGGCCCCGGGGGAAGGGTCCGGGCTCAGCTCCAGCCCCTCTCGCAGGAGGGCGATGACGGAGGGGCAGGTGCAGAAGACCTGCGCTTGGTAGGTGGTGACGGGGCAGGTGGAGAGGGCGTAGTTGAGGGGTCCCTCCTTCAGGGTAAAGTGGAGGGTCTGTGTGTGGGACAGGAGGTTGCACTGGAGGAGCGCATTGCCCAGGTTGAGGCTGCGGTCGCTCAGATCCCTCAGGAGCGGCTGAATTTGGTAGAAATCCGCCTCCCTCCGCAGCAGGCTCATCTCCTTGTAATCCGCGGGCAGGTCGAGATGCGAGGACCGCAGGTAGTTGAGGATGTGCCGGAAGGTCTTCCCGTCGCGGTCGATGAAGAGGTTCCCCGCTGGGTCTCGGCTGCTCGGGAGCTGCCCCCGGATCATCGCGCCCAGCATGGAGTCCGGGAAGCGGCTCAGCGTCTCGCCGTTGGTCGTGTAGACGGTGCCGCCGACGTTCAGGGACACGGGCTCCAGGCTCGGCGTGTGGAACATCCTGGCTGCGCTCGGGGGGAGGCGGGGAGGAGGATGAGAGGGGCGGGTGGTCCAGGAGACTGAGGGAGAGAGAAAGACAGATACGCAGAAAGGCAGGGACGAGGAGACAAGCGGACAGAGAGAGAGAGAGAGAGTGTGTGTGTGAGAGAGAGAGAGAGAGGAAGGGAGGGAAGGAAGGGTAAGAGAGAGAGAGAAGGACAAAGCGAGAGAAGGAGGGGGGGGGGGGTTCCGAAGGGAGTGACGGAGCTGGGGTTCCCAACCATCTAATGCCTTTGATGCGACATTATAGAGGGAGTTTCACTCTGTGTTTGACCCTGGGAGTGTGTGATGGGACAGTGTAGAGGGAGCTTCACTCTGTGTCTGACCCTGGGAGTGTGTGATGGGACAGTGTGGAGGGAGCTTCACTCTGTGTCTGACCCTGGGAGTGTGTAATGGGACAGTGTAGAGGGAGCTTCACTCTGTGTCTGACCCTGGGAGTGTGTGATGGGACAGTGTAGAGGGAGTTTCACTCTGTGTCTGACCCTGGGAGTGTGTGATGGGACAGTGTGGAGGGAGATTCACTCTGTGTCTGACCCTGGGAGTGTGTGATGGAACGGTGTAGAGGGAGCTTCACTCTGTGTCTGCCCCTGGGAGTGTGTGATGGGACAGTGTAGAGGGAGCTTCACTCTGTGTCTGACCCCGGGAGTGTGTGATGGGACAGTGTAGAGGGAGCTTCACTCTGTGTCTGACCCTGGGAGTGTGTGATGGGACAGTGTATAGGGAGCTTCACTCTGTGTCTGACCCTGGGAATGTGTGATGGGACAGTGTAGAGGGAGTTTCACTCTGTGTCTGACCCTGGGAGTGTGTGATGGGACAGTGTATAGGGAGTTTCACTCTGTGTCTGACCCTGGGAGTGTGTGATGGGACAGTGTATAGGGAGCTTCACTCTGTGTCTGACCCTGGGAGTGTGTGATGGGACAGTGTAGAGGGAGCTTCACTCTGTGTCTGACCCTGGGAATGTGTGATGGGACAGTGTATAGGGAGCTTCACTCTGTGTCTGACCCTGGGAGTGTGTGATGGGACAGTGTAGAGGGAGTTTCACTCTGTGTCTGACCCTGGGAGTGTGATGGGACAGTGTAGAGGGAGTTTCACTCTGTGTCTGACCCTGAGAGTGACCCGTGAAGTTTGTTCAGCATTTTGTATGCGTTGCTTTTGATTTCCAGTGTCTGCAGACTTTCTTGTGTTCATTTCTTAAAGTGTGGAATTCAATACTTAAATCTATAAAAGAATCGCACTGAAATGGCACTTGCATAACGCCTGCAAAATACCTATTTATTGAATCTGGCTTTTAACTAACATCTTTTTGTCTTTTGTTTTCATATTTTCATTTTAATTTTTATTCCATTGTAAATCTCTTTGAACTACATCACCTGTATGCAGGTGTCTATAATTAAAGTTTTTAGAATTATCTCTGAAGTCAACCGATCGGGACGCTGGTTCGCCTGCTCCCCCTGCTGGGGGCCAATTCGCTCACCTGCTCCCCCTTGTGGACGCCCAATGTACACACCTGCTCCCCCGTGGGCGTACTACTCTTTCACCTGCTCTCTCTCTCTCTCTATCGTGAGTGATCAACGTGCTCCCCCGCTCCCCCGGTGGTTGACAACTCACTCCATGCTCCCCCTGGTGGGGGGTGGGTCAACCTCGTTCACCAGGTCTCAAAGCTCTCAGCTTCTTTTTGGATTCCACACTGAACTAGTTCCCCTCTACCACCACTCTCCTCCGTCTAGCGGAATTAGTCTTTATTCTCAATAATTTCTCCTTTGGCTCCTCCCACCTCCTCCAAACCAAGGGTGTAGCCATGGGCACCCGTATGGATCCCAGCTATGCCTGGCTTTTTGTTGGCTTTGTGGAACAGTCCATGTTCCAAGTCTATACAGGTATCTGCCCCCCTCTTTTCTTTCGCTACATCGACGACTGCATTGACGCTGCCTCCTGTACACATGCTGAGCTCGTCGACTTCATTAACTTTGCCTCCAACTTTCACCCTGCCCTCAAATTTACCTGGTTCATTTCCGACACCTCCCTCCCCTTTCTTGATCTTTCTGTCTCCATCTCAGGAGATGGCTTATCCACTGACATCTACTATAAGCCTACAGACTCTCACAGCTACCTGGACTATTCCCCTTCCCACCCTGTCTCTTGCAAAAAGGCTATCCGCTTCTCACAATTCCTCCGTCTCTGCCGCATCTGCTCTCAGGATGAGGCTTTTCATTCCAGAACGAAGGAGATGTCTTCCTTTTTTAAACTAAGGGGCTTCCCTTCCTCCACCATCAACTCTGCTCTCAAACGCATCTCTCCCATTTCCCACACATCTGCCCTCACCCCATCCACCTGCCACTCCACTCGGGATAGGGTTCCCCTTGTCCTCACCTACCACCCCACCAGTCTCCAGGTCCAACGTATAATTCTCCGTAACTTCCGCCACCTCTAACGGGATCCCACTACCAAGTACATTTTTCCCTCCCCTCCCTTTCTGCTTTCCGCAGGGATCGCTCCCTACGCGACTCCCTTGTCCACTCGTCCCCCCCCCCCCATCCCTTCCCACCGATCTCCCTCCTGGCACTTACCCTTGTAAGCGGAACAAGTGCTACACCTGCCCTTACACTTCCTCCCTCACCACCATTCAGGGCCCCAGACAGTCCTTCCAGGAGATGCGACACTTCACCTGTGAGTCGGCTGGTGTGGTATACTGCGTCCGGTGCTCCCAGTGTGGCCTTTTATATATTGGTGAGACCCGACGCAGACTGGGAGACCATTTCGCTGAACACCTATGCTCGGTCCACCAGAGAAAGCAGGATCTCCCAGTGGCCACACATTTTAATTCCCCGTCCCATTCCCATTCTGATATGTCTATCCATGGCCTCCTCTACTGTCAAGATGAATCCACACTCAGGTTGGAGGAACAACACCTTATATACCGGCTGGGTAGCCTCCAACCTGATGGCATGAACATTGATTCCTCTAACTTCCGTTAATGGCCCTCCTCCCCTTCTCACCCCATCCCTGATTTATTTATTTATTTACCCCCCCCCCCTTTTCCACTCCTTTTTTTTTCTCTCTCTGTCCCTCTCACAATCACTCTTTGCCTGTTCTCCATCTCCCTCTGGTGCTCCCCTCCCCCTTTCTTTCTCCCGAGGCCTCCCGTCCCATGATCCTTTCCCTTCTCTAGCTCTGTATCCCTTTTGCCAATCACCCTTCCAGCTCCTAGCTTCATCTCTCCCCTTCCTGTCTTCTCCTATCATTTTGGATCTTCCCCTCCTCCTCCCACTTTCAAATCTCTTACTATCTTTTCTTTCAGTTAGTCCTGACGAAGGGTCTCGGCCCGAAACGTCGACAGTGCTTCTCCTTATAGATGCTGCCTGGCCTGCTGTGTTCCACCAGCATTTTGTGTGTGTTGCTTGAATTTCCAGCATCTGCAGATTTCCTCGAGTCTCATTCACCTGCTCCCCCTGGTGGGTGTACAACTCGTTCTCTCTCTCTCTCTTTCTCGCTCTCTGTGTCTCTTTCTCTGTCTCTCTCGCTCTCTCTCTGTCTCTCTCTCTCATTCTCCTCTCTCTCACTCCCCCCTCCCTCTTCTCTCTCACTCTCCTCCCTTCTCCCTGTCTCCCTGAGTGCACAACGTGCTCGCCTGCTCCCCCAGAGGGCGTACAACTCGTTTTCTCTCTCTCTCTCTTTCTCTCTCACTCTCTCTCTCTCACTCTCCTCTCTCTCTCTCTCTCTCCCCCTCCCTCTTCTCTCTCACTCTCCTCCCCTCTCTCTCTGTCTCCCTGAGTGCACAACGTGCTCGCCTGCTCCCCCGGTGGGTGTACAACTCTTTTTTTCTCTCTCCTCTCTCCCTCTCTCTCTCCCCTCCCTCCTCTCTCACTCTCCTCCCCTCTCTCTGTCCCTGAGTGCACAACGTGCTCGCCTGCTCCCCCTGGTGGACATGCATTGCCCATGGGGATTTTACACTTCATTCCATGCGATTTTTAAGTTTAACGTGCTTACAGCCCAGAATGAAGAATCAAGGAGACACAAGAACGACTGCTGATGCTGGAAATCTGGAGCAACACTCCAAACGCCTGAAGAACTCAGCAGGTCTGTGGGGAAATGGACAGCCAACATTTTGGGTCGAGGCGCTCCATTTGGACTGGAAAGAAAGAAGGTACATTGCTGGACCAAAAAAGAATCAAGAGGTCCTTCTGCATTAAGTCAAAAAGTTCTGTAAATTTATCAAAACAAGCAGGCAGTTGGACAGATGCTGGCTGGCGTGGGTGCAGCCTCCCCGTGGACGGTGCTTACCTGGGGAGAGTGCGGATGAGGCAGGCCAGGGCTCGAGGGATTGAGATTTGGCAGGTATACCGGTGTGTAAAAATCACAAGGGGCATGAGTCAAGTGAATGTACAGTTTTTATCCCCCCCAGGCTTGGGGAATAAGGCACAAATTGAAGGCGATCACACAGGGAGTGATCTGTCTATGGAATGAGCTGCCAGAGGAAGAGGTATAGGTGGGCAGAAAAACAACAATTTAAAAACACATGAACAGATAGGAAAAGTTTAGGGCAGGGGTTCTCAACCTTTTTTGTGCCATGGACCAATACCATTAACTGAGGGGTTTGTCCAGCCCAGGTTGGGACCCCCTAGTTTAGAGGGATATGGACCAAACACAGATACAGTTAACACAAGCTTGTACGGGAACCTCGGTCAGCATAGACCATTTGGGTTGAAGGGCCTGTTCCTGTGTTATTTCGCACTGTGATAAATCTTATAAAAAATATGAATTAAAAAAAAGTCACTTCCAACAACATTTTTCCCCACTGCCTTCATGTTCCTGAACTGCTCTGCTCAAACCGTAACACTGCCTTGGGCTTGAATCCTTTCTCTCTCCCTTGTTTTAAAGTCATGTCGCTAAGTTTATTTCATTGTCTAAGCTGTGTGCAATCCGTGTTACTTTAAGTTTACGTTAACTGACATAAAGTTTGTGTTAGGTGAAGGGAATTCATAGCGTCCCCATTAACCCTCTCCAGTTTTTACAGATGCACTGCTGAGAGCGTCCAGTCCAGATGCATTGCGGCTTGGCACGGCATCTGCTCAGCCTGCCACCACAAAGAGTTAAAATGGTTCGGCACGGACTAAAGAAAGGACCCGTTTCTGTGATGGATTTTTCTCGGAATTTATGACTCTCCAGTTGTGGACACATCATGGAAAACAGCCTCCATGGGCGGTCTACATTTTCCACCGAAGCAGCCAGCATAATTAAAGATCCCACCAAACCCAGACAACCTCTTTTCCCCCATCAGGGAGAGAAATCGAAAGCCTGGTGTGTTAAGATGGAATTCTGGCCTGTAATCATAGTGTGTGTGTAGGCCTCCGTTAGCCTCCAGAGACCATGGATTTGCGCCTTGGAAGTAATGGAATGGAAGACCGGCAGGTCTCCCCTCTCCACACCACCGATGTTGTCCAAGGGAAGGGCATTAGGACCCATACAGCTTGGCATCGGTGTCGTCGCAGAGCAATGTGTGGTTAAGTGCCTTGCTCAGGAACACATACGCAGCCTCAGCCAAGGCTCGAACTAGCGATCTTCAGATCACTAGACCGATGCCTTAACCACTTGGCCACGTGCCAACACTGTAACCATAGCACCATAGCACATTAGTCTGCATAGACACAAGAGATTCTGCAGACGCTGGAAATCCAGAGCAACACACACACACACACACACACACACACACACACACACACACAGATACACACACACATAGACACACAGAGACACAGACACACACACACACATAGATACACACACAGACACACACACAGATACACACACACACACACAGATACACACAGAGACACAGATACACACACACACATAGATACACACACACATATAAATACACACACACACACACAGATACACACACACACACATAGATACACACACACAGATATACAGACACACACACATAGACACACACACACAGATACACAGACACACAGAGACACAGATACACACACACACAGACACACACACAGATATACACACACACACACAGATACACACACACATAGACACACACACACACAGATACACACAGACACACAGAGACACAGATACACACACACACACACACACACACAGATATACACACACACAGATATACACACACACACACACACACACACAGATATACACACACACACACACAGAGACACACACACATAGACACACACACACAGATACACACACAGATACACACAGACACACAGATACACACAGACACACAGAGACACAGATACACACACACACACACACACACACACACACACACACACACACACAGATACACACACAGACACACAGAGACACAGATATATACACACACACAGACACACACACACACACACACACACACACACACACACTGCTGGAAGAACTAACTCAGCAGGTCAGGCAGCATCTATGGAGGAGAATAAACCATTGCGGTTTCAGGCTGAGACCCTTCATCAGGATGGAAAAGGAAACGAGGAAAAGCCAGAATAATAAAGTGGGGAGAGGAGGGGAAGGAATACATGCTAGCAGATGATAGGTGAGACAAGGTGAGGGAGAAGGTGTATGGTTGGGGGGAGGGGGATGAAGTAAGAAGCCTGGAGGTGATTGGTGGAAGAAGTGTGAAACATAGAAAACCTACAGCACAATACAGGCCCTTCGGCCCACAAAGCTGTGCCACATGTCCTTCTTTAGAAATTATCTAGGGTTACCCATATCCCTCTATTTTTCTAAGCTCCATGTACCTGTCCAGGAGTCTCTTAAAAGACCCTATTGTATCCACCACCACCACCGTCACTGGCATCCCATTCCATCCACTCATCACTCTCTGTGTGTAAAAAAAAAAAACAACAACTTACCCCTGACATCTCCTCTGTATCTACTTCCAGGCACCTGAAAACTGTCCTCCCATGTTAGCCTGGGAAGAAGCCTCTGACTATCCACACGATCAATGCCTCTCATCATCTTATACACCTCTCAGGTTACCTCTCATCCCCTGTTGCTCCAAGGACAAAAGGCTGAGTTCACTCAACCTATTCTCATAGGACATTCTCCCCAATCCAGACAACATCCTTGTATATCTCCTCTGCACCATTTCTACGGCTTCCATGTCCTTCCTGTAGTGAGGCGACCAGAACTGAGCACAGTGGGGTCTGACCAGGGTCCTAAATAGCTGCAACATTACCTCTCGGCTCCTAAATTCAATCCCATGATTGATGAAGATATTGCTGTGTATCCCTAATTGTTTAATGCTATTGTGCAGTGACTTTGGGATGATACCAGATGGAGATATTACTATTGGGACAATGTATATTCATGTCATGTATGTTCATGTTCATTCAGTGTATGTTCATGTTCCATAGTCTTTCATTTTCCACTTTTAATTCAGGATATTTCTGGTGTCTTCACTTACTGATTTCCATATGTTATGTATGTTTGGGATGGTGATATCTATTAAGTGTTGTTCCTGTTTGTTTATCCTGTGATATTGTATCCAGGTGGTTATTAAGGATTGTCCTGTCTGTAATCATGGATAGTTTGTGGGATTCTGCCTCTGAAACTGGATCAGGCTTGTATTTATAGTAAGGTATGTTGTCTTTCACGAGTTTGTACTTTAAAGCAGAATTTTGATGAATGAGTTTTACCAATTGATTGTGCCATGTAAATAGGAGCAGGAGTCGGCCTTCTGGCCCATCGAGCCTGCTCCACCATTCAGTAAGATAGGAGCAGGAGTCGGCCTTCTGGCCCGTCGAGCCTGCTCACCATTCAGTAAGATAGGAGCAGGAGTCGGCCTTCCGGCCCGTCGAGCCTGCTCACCATTCAGTAAGGTAGGAGCAGGAGTCGGCCTTCCGGCCTGTCGAGCCTGCTCCACCATTCAGTAAGATAGGAGCAGGAGTCGGCCTTCTGGCCCGTCGAGCCTGCTCACCATTCAGTAAGATAGGAGCAGGAGTCGGCCTTCTGGCCCGTCGAGCCTGCTCCACCATTCAGTAAGATAGGAGCAGGAGTCGGCCTTCTGGCCCGTCGAGCCTGCTCCACCATTCAGTAAGATAGGAGCAGGAGTCGGCCTTCTGGCCCGTCGAGCCTGCTCCACCATTCAGTAAGGTAGAAGCAGGAGTCGGCCTTCTGGCCCGTCGAGCCTGCTCACCATTCAGTAAGATAGCAGCAGGAGTCGGCCTTCCGGCCCGTCAAGCCTGCTCACCGTTCAGTAAGATAGGAGCAGGAGTCGGCCTTCTGGCCCATCGAGCCTGCTCCACCATTCAGTAAGATCATGGTTGATCTGGCCATGGACTCATCCCCACCTACCTGCCTTTTCCCCGTAACCCTTCATTCCCGACTATGCAAAAATCTATCCAACCTTGTCTTAAATATATTTACTGAGGCAGCCTCCACTGCTTGATATTGAGTTAAACTGCTACAGGACCCTGCAATGTGTTGGCTTATCTCTTGGCATTTTCCACATTTATTACCTTGAATGTGTTGGTCTTTTGTATTTTTGATAGGTTTTTGTGTCCTGCATTGCCACAAGGAAGCTCTCTGTTTCTGGGAAAGAGGTCTCCAGCTCTGAGCCAGGTGTTCGATGCTTCCCTGTCGACATTTAGTCGATATCATTATTATCATTATTGCTTTATTGTTGTCAGATAGAATGAATTACAGTGAAAATCTTAGCTCTGCATACCTTCCGTACAGATCATTACATCACATCAGGGTGTGGAGGCTGTAGAAGGGAAAATAATAACAGAATAAAGTGTCACAGTTACAGAGAAAGGTCAGTGCAGGGAGACAATACGGTGCGAGGTCACACCGAGGGTAGATTGCGATCTATTTATCACGGTAAGGGGCAGGTCGGTAGAGATACAGCTGTGGGGTGGAAGCTGACCTTCAGGCTTGTGTATCTTCTGCCCGGTGGGTGAAGTGAGAAGGGAGAATGTCTAGGGTGGGGGGGGGGGGGTGTCCGCCATCCCCAGAGGGATCCTTCCACTAAACATATCCCCAACCACACTTTCCACAGGGATCGCTCCCCCTATGATTCCATTGTCCATTCCACTCTCCCCACTAATCTCCCTCCTGGCACTTGTCCCCACAAGCAGTCTCAGTGATACACCCACCCATTCACCGCCTCCCTCACCTCATTCAGAGCCCCAAACAGTCCTTCCACGTAGGGCAACACTTCACCTGCGACTCTGTCCGATACTCTCAATGCGGCCTCCTCTGCATTGGTGAGACCCGCCGTAAATTGGGGGACCGCTTCGTCGAGCCCCTCCCCTCCATCTGCCAAAAGCAGAACTTCCTGGTGGGCAAAGGTTTCAGTTCCCATTTCCATTCCCATTCCTCCATGTCAGGCCACAGCTCCTCGTGTCCGGAGGAGGCCACTCTCAGGGTGGAGGAGCAACACCTTTGTTCTGGGTGGTCTCCAACCTGATGGCATGAATATCAATTTCCCCTTCCCGTAAAAAAAAAAAAAATAAATAAATAAATTCCCGACCCCTCCCCTCCTCTTTTATTCCTCACTCTGGTCTACCTCTTCTCACCTGTCCATCACCTCCCCCTGGGTCCCCACCTCCTCCCATGGTCCACTCTCCTCTCCTGTCAGATTCCTTCCACTCCAGCCCTTGACCTTTCCCACCCACCTGGCTTCACCCATCACCTTGTTTCCCTCCCCTCACCTTTTTATTCTGGCGTCTTTCCCCCTTCCTTTCCTGTCCTGAAGAAGGGTCTCAGCCGGAAACATCGACTGTTGTTCATTCCGTAGATGCTGCCTGGCCAGCTGATCCCCTACAGGGGTGTGTGTGTTGCCTTGATTCTGTCGGCCATCTTACTGAGGCACCCCTGGGTGACTGGATTGCTTGCTGAGTTGGTGCGATTAGCCTGTGAGGACGGATTAAGCAGACATGGCCTGTGTTCACTAGAGTTTAGAAAAATGAGAAGCTATCTCATTGAAACGTACAAAGTTCTCACAAGGCCAGACAAGACAGATGGAGGGAGGGTACGGTCCGTCCTTTGTTTGGTGAGTTTCTGTACTTGGTAGACGGTGCAGTTACTGTGGGCTGCTGGTGTAAGGGGGGAGTGTTTATGGGGTGTGGACGGGGTGCCGATCGAATAGGATCCCAGATGGTGTCAAGCCTCACACACAAAGTGCTGGTGGACACAGCAGGCCAGGCAGCATCTATAGGGAGAAGCACTGTCGACGTTTCGGGCCGAGACCCTTTGTCAGGACTAACTGAAAGAAAAGATAGCAAGAGATTTGAAAGTAGTGGAGGGATAGGGAAATGCGAAATGATAGGAGAAGACCAGAGGGGGTGGGATGAAGCTAAGAGCTGGAAAGGTGATTGGCGAAAGTGATACCGAGCGGGAGAAGGGAAAGGATCATGGGACGGGAGGCCTCGGGAGAAAGAACTGAGGGCGGGGGGAGCACCAGAGGGAGATGGGGAGATGGAGGGTGATGGGCAGGGTTAGATATATCGTGGAGGAGGTTAAAAGGACAACACAACTTTCTGGGCTGAGAGGCCTGTACTGTGATGTAGAGTTCTAAGTTTTCTGTTCTCGAGAGTTGTTTGAGCCGGGTTCCCCAGGCAGGTGCGGAGAGTTCTAACAGCTCCTAGCGCGGTGCCTTGTACGGTACTCTGTAAAAGTCTTAGGTACATGTGTATAGCTGGCGCTCCTAAGAGTTTTGTCCAGTACGGTATTTGTCAACATGGAGCGGAGAGCCAGTTTGTAAATCTGGCAAAGAAGGTTGGGAATGGCGAGGGTGGAGAGCTGTGGGAGGGGTGTGAGACAGGTGGCAGAGAAGGGGTGCCAGGGGTAAGGGTGGAGGGAGGCATGGGTGCAGACACACCCAGCCCTGAGACACCAGGCAAGCTCATTTGATTCCAAACAATTGGTTTATTGATCATTACAGAATGTCTCCCTGGTGCTTCCCTCCCCCTCCCTTCTCCCTTCCCCTTCCCACTCTCAGCCCACAAAAGGGACCCATATCAGAACCAGGTCTATCGTCACTCACTTATGTAATTAGATTTGTATTTTTTTGTGGCAGCTGTACAGTGCAATACATAAAATTACTACAGTTCTGTGCAAAAGTCTTAGGCACCCCCACTATATAAATGTGCCTGAGACTTTTGCACAGGACTGTTTGATCCCTCTCTCATTCCTCTGAGTTCAGCGAGTCTTGTCCCAGACGAATCACTCTCTCCTCATCAGTTAACCCCCGCATTTCTGGAACGTGTTGGGATTCGAACGTGTAATACGCGTGACAGATCCCTGCCTGGAGCTTTGAATCTTCACAAGGCTGTTACTGGGTCTGGAGGACCTGAGGCAGAATCAACGATTGAGCTGGTCCTGGGAATGTAGAAGATTGAAAGGAGATTTGATAGAGGTATATAAAATTATGAGGGGTATAGATAGGGTAAATGCAAGCAGGCTTTTTCCGCTGAAGTCCGGAGGACTACAACTAAAGGTCATGGGTTAAGGGGTAAAAGTGACAAGTTTAAGGGGAACATGATGGAAAACTTCTTCACTCAGAGGGTGGCGAGGGTGTGGAACGAGCGGCCAGTGCAAGCTCGATTTCAATGTTGAAGAGAAGTTTGGATAGGTACGTGGGTGGTCGGGGTACGGAGGACTATGGTTGAGTAGGCAGTCACGGGAGTGGACAGTTTAAATAGTTCAGTGCAGACGAGATGGACCAAAAGGCCTGTTTCCCTTCTGTACTTTTCTATGACTCAGTGGAATTGGGAAAAGGACAGAGGTGGGGGAAAGGATGTGGGAGGAGGTAGGAGTGGTGGTTGGACAGATTAAGCTGGGGTGTACAGGAAAACGGCAGGACTCGGAGTGGAAAGAGGATAAAGTGCTGCCGTTATCAGAGTTCACCAAACCATCGTAACACATTTCCCTGATGGTCTATTAAGTGCCATTTGTTCCGCATTACCATCCTGTTAGCACAACCCTGACATCCTGTGGCCCCTCTGCCTTGTCAGGGATTCAGTGAGATTCTCGCTCTGTCCTGGGCCACCAGGTAACCCTCCCCCACTGGCCTCAATCGAGCAGAAAAACTGCTGAGGCAGTGTCTGTGGGTGAGGACTCTCCAACACCTCCTCTTTGAACAGTACCAGTCTTCTTTATCACTGGTGGTGACTCTCCACACCATCCCATCACACACTCCCAGGGTCAGACAGGTCCCGGCCGACCCTTGCCCTACCTCAGTGGCTGTCGGTGCGGCTCAGTTGTGTGGACCGACTCAGGCCGAGCTGCTTGTCGGGCTCAGACCCCGCAATCTTCTCCGGGAGCCGTGTTCACACAACTTGAGCCGTCTCTCATCGATACCCACAGTCCCATTCAGGGATGCAAGTAGGAGGTATCTGTATGGGCTGCTACTCCACATCCTCCACTTCCTTGCCCTTGTACACCGTCCCGACACGCCATGGCGGTCGGTCCTTCCACCCAGAGGTGAGGAGGGTCCCCACTGGAAGTCCCTTTACACCGGGGTTCTTCCCATGCACCCGGGGGATCTCGGCTGGAGGGTACTGCATAGGGCAGTGCCCTGCAATAAGTTTTTCAGTTTGTACATGGACTTCCCACCCACATGCCACTTCTGCGGGCTGGAGGAGACCGTGTACCACATGTACATGGAGTGTGTGAGGCTGCAGCCTCTTTTTGCATATTTGCGTGGGCTGCTTCTCGCCTTCTGGCTGCATTTTAGTCCCACCCTGTTTATGTACGGTCATCCAGTAAGGAAGGGGGCATGGAGGGATGAGGATGTCCTAGTCAACTTGCTCCTGGGGCTGGTGAAATCCGCCATCCGTGGGTCTTGGAAACGGGTGGCGGGAGGATCTCCCCGGGCAGACTGCCTGGCGATGTTTAGGGGGTATGTTCATGCCCGGGTAACTATTGAAAAAGAACACGCGCAGTCCACAGCGGCCTTGGAGGAGTTTCGAGACCGTTGGGCTCCGCGGGGTGTAAATGCCATCGTGGATAGGGATGGCAACATTCTGGTGTAATGTCTATTGTCTATTTGTAGTGCAGTAATTGTGTTTGCCACTGTTTTGTATATATTGTATAGCACCGATATTTGTAATAAAGGATTTTGTAATAAAAAAAAGGGTCAGACACAGAGTGAAGCTCCCTCCACACTGTC
>NC_082712.1:83727107-83729607 GCF_030144855.1 Hypanus sabinus | reverse complement strand
AGTTACCAGTTTTTGTTCATTTGACAATAAACTTGACTGTCCTTGAGACCGAGATCAAGATAGGAAGGGATTAGAGAGACCAGGTGGCCTTTTCCTGTTGCCATGGTGCCAAGGCCTGAACTTAGTAGGCCCTAAGAAGTAATCGGCCCATAATCAAAGCTCTTGGACTTTAGTTACGACAGAGCTGACGTAATGAGAGTGTGTGCAGAGGTGTGCTGGAGGTTAATTTTATTTAGAATTCAGAGCGGGTGAGGATATTTCCTTCTTATCCTGGCGCCACAGGATTACAATACAGAGGAAACAACCGATAAAAGCCAATGCTCATAACCTTTCACCCTCAGGGAAGAAAAATAAAAATAAGCTGATTGCCATTTCCTGATGCATCTTTCTGTAATGAATACTGCGGTCACTCGGGCTTGAAAGACAAACTGGGTCAGTGTCTGAATCACCCCAGTGAATTGTTGATGCTTTTCCTTTCAAAGTCACTGATTGCCTTGTTGTGCAGTAACTGAGACGCCATTAGGCCAGACACACCGCTAACCCAAGGCAGGAATCCCTTCAAGAGCCCAGAGTCTCAGAAAGTGGGGCTTTGAGTGAGGCGAGGTGGAGGCAAACATCTTCCTTCATGCACTAGACTCACACCACCAATAATTACCCCTCAACCATCAGGCTCTTGAGCAGCTTCATTTGTGCAGTCACTGAACCATTGCCACAACCCACGGACTCCCTTTCAAGGACAATTCACCTCTCGTTCTCGATATTTATTGCTGATTTATTCATCATTATTATATCTCCTTTTCTTTCTTTTTGAATTTGTACAGTTTGTTCTCTTTTGCACACTAGTTGGTGCCAGCTTCCATTGACTCTATTATGGTTATTGGATTTATTGAGTATGTCCGCAGTTCAGGGTTGTATAAGGTGACATACCTGTACTTTGAACTTTAGTCCAATCCAATCTGAACTCTAGTACAAAGCCAGGGTGCGTTGGTTTAGAGGGAGAGGGGGAAGATTTGAAAGGGACTCGAGAGATAACATTTCCACGCAGAGGGCGATGAGCCAATGGGACAAGCAGCCAGGGGAAGTGATTGAGACAGGTGCAGTAGTCTGGTTTAGGCTGGTAAGGTACTGTGCAAAAGATGTAGGCAGATATATATAGACAGAACTGGGCAAGAGTATTAGGCACATATACATATACAGCTGGGGTGTCTTACAACTTTTGCACAGTACGGTAGTAATTTTAAGAAGAACAGAAACCTGAAGGTTCACAGCCAGAGATTCAGAAACAGTTCCCCCTCGGCCATCCGATTCCTGAAGGGATATTGAACTCGTGAACACTGCCTCATTTTAGCAAGTATTTTCTGCGTCTACACTATTTTTAATTTAACAATATACATTTATATACTTACTGTCATTGATCTGCTTAGCATTTTCCCTATATTTATCATGTATTACATTGTACGGTTGCTGCTAAGTTAACAAATTTTGCGACATGTGCTGGTAATATTAACCCTGATTCTGATATAAGGGAAAGCAACAACGGAATGCAGAATAGAGTGTTACAGTTACTGAGAGGGTGCCGTGCGGACAGACAGTGAGGTGCAAGGACCATGATGAGGGAGATGGTGAGGTCAAGAGTCCACCTTGTCTTTCTAGGGGACCGTCCTTGGGTGGAAGCTGTCCCTGAGCCAGATGGGAGAGGGGAGAGGAGAGGAGGTCCGGTGGGTGCTGGGTGTAGAGCATAGAATATTGAAGAGTACAGCTCAGGAACAGGCCGCTCGGCCCACACTGTCGTGCTGAACCAGCTAAAAACAAAGGAACTTCCTATCAGGTTCCTGCTTCTCCAGCTCTTGGGAACTTCCCAACCCAGCTGCCTTCACCTATCACCTTCTACCTATTCTCCTCAAAACAGTGGTGTCCATCATTGAGGTCAAGGCTTGTTCTTATTGTTACCATCAGGGAGGAGGTACAGGAGCCTGAAGGCACACACTCAATAATTCAGGAACAGCTTCTTCCCCTCTGCCGTCAGATTTCTGAACAGACATTGAACCCATGAACACTACCCCATTACTTTTTATTTCTGTTTTTTGCTCTGCTTAGTTAATGTCTATACTTACTGGAATTCACATTTTTCCTCTTTACTGTTATGTAAGGCATTGTTCTGTTGCTGAAAAGACAGCAAATTTCATAACATACGTGACGATATTAAACCCTGTTCTGATTTGGATTCCTTTCTGCTCCAGTCTCCAGCACCTGCCGTTTCTTGTGTTTCCCAGCACGCGTTGGAGGAGTTTCAGAGAAGCATTTCTGGACTGATACCTGGAACAGCTGGATGGAAAAGTGAGCGGGGACTTGACGATACGCTGTGAATCGTGAGGGATCTCGACAGGGTGGTTGTGGCTGGGGTGTTATAGGGCCGCAAGCCTTTGGAAACCTGGAAGTTCAAGTTTAATTGTCATTCGAATATACATGAATACAGCATTTCTCTGGCACCCAGGTACAA
>NC_082712.1:83714607-83722107 GCF_030144855.1 Hypanus sabinus | reverse complement strand
ATAAGACAAAGGAGCAGAATTAGGGCATTTGGCCCATCAAGTCTGCTCCACCATTTCATCATGGCTGATCCATTTCCCTCTTAACCCCATTCTTCTGCCTTCTCCCCATAATCTTTGACACTAACAAATCAAGAATCTATCAACCTCTGCCTTAAATACACCCAATGTCTTGGCCTCCACAGCCACCTGTGGCAACGAATTCCACAGATTCACCATCCTTTGGCTAAAGAAGTTCCTCCTCATCTCTGTTCTAAGTGGACGTCCCTCCAATCTGAGACTGTGTTGTCATGAACTTTCAGACTATTTTGTGGTGTTTAACATTGTGGCTTTTTGGAGATTTACATTAATATTGCTGAGTAGGCCTAATTGTTTAATCCTATTGTGTAGTGACTTTGGGATGATACCAGATGGAGACATTACTATTGGGACAATGTATATTCATGTCATGTATGTTCATGTTCCATAGTCTTTCATTTTCCACTTTTAATTCAGAATATTTCTGGAGTTTTTCACTTGCTGATTTCTGTGTGATTGGAAGGGCTATATCTGGAAAGTTGTTCTTGCTTATTTACCCTACTTTATTATATCCAGATCGCTCCCTCTACCCTACTAAATGCTCCATCTCAAACAGCCTCTGACAACCAAGTCCAGCTCCTGGCCTTCACGTGTGGCTTAGCTACTCAGACTGGCAGAACCGTTTCCACTGACAGGAGAAGGGGCAAAGGTGGGTTTCTGGCAGCTTAAAACCAGTTGCTTCGGGTAGATGGGGCTGGTCAGCCGTGGTTGGCAGCTCCTCTAGGAAAACTCTGATCTGAAACCCCGCTGCCTTGCGGCTGGACCCACTCACGGGGAAGGCTTCAGGAGCGAACCCTGAGGGAAATGTCCAGAGCTGAAATCCCTAAAGCAGTCCTATGTGGAGTTCAACGCTGACCGACAACTCCTGCCACGTTTCTGGTCCCAAACTGTATCGGTCTCTGCCGTTCCTTTGGGTTCATCAGGTGCGTGGAGAGGGGGAGCTTGTTACACAGGCAACAGCTTGCTCTCCATATCGTACAGCCCTGGCTTGTGTATCTAGACAGCCAGGATGCAACGTTCATGGTCGACCCTGACCTACGGAGGCCTACTATCTGAAATGATGGGTTGGTCATAATATAATTAGTGGGACTCTGACTCTAAACTATGGTGTGTTTTATGAGTTTGTATTTTAATCAGTATTTTGGTGAATGGTACTCACCACTTGATGTGCCTGTGTCAGTAATCAGATTGAGTTAAACTGCCGCAGGATCCTGTAATGTGTTGGATTGTTTCCGGTTTCTCTTGGCATTTTCTGCACTTATCGTCTTGAATTTGTTGGTCTTTTATTATCTACCTCCAGGGACACCAGGGTATGGACATTGCCCCAGAAGAGAGTCAGGCCTTCAGTCTGGGAAAAACCCTAGACTGCCCACTGCCTGGACCCATGAATGGCCAGCTTTGTCTGTCCCAGGAGATCTCCCGAGAGCCCTACCCACCCTTCTGCACTCGGTGACCAAAGATCATAAGTGTTGAATCCACAGACGGAAGTAATTTGTAGCGCTCATTCTGGCTGGTGGTGTTCAGCAGCAACCTGTACTGGGATGACACACACAAGATAATGGAGGATCTCAGCAGGTCAGGCAGGATCTATAGAGGGGAATAAACAGTCAGTGTTTCAGGCCATGAGGACCACGACCTGGAGGCTTGGAGATCTGTGTGCCTCAGTATGTTTGCTGGAGTCAGGGCTTTACGCTTTGGCTCTTGGTGGGGTCACCCAAGCCAAACAGGTCAAAGGGTAGAGGTCAGACTAAGAGTGGTTCACCGATCCTCCACGCTTGGGGGTTCAGCTCAGGGCTAACAACCCTGACTGGTCAAACAAAATTGTTACAGGAACAGCAATTAGGAATCCTCCTATGTGTGTGTGAGACATTGATGCCCTAAAAGCGAGTGGCATAACAAGCAGTAAGTAGGATTCAAACCAAGGCCCGTCTTGGCCTGAAATGCCAGCTCTTCATTCCCCTCCATCGATGCTGCCAGAAAACACATCTTCGCTCCATTGTCACACCTCAAACTGGCCACCAGAGGGAGGCAGAGATGACAAGACCAACCCCTTCCTGCTCACCTGCTTATCAAGCTAATTACTACTTCACTGTTATGACCTGCGTGTACCTAGTTTTGCGAATGTTACTTCTCACGGTGCCACTCGGCCCAGACCCCAATGTTCTTTTGGAATTATTGTGAATAAACCCTCATCGCTGTCTTTACATGGAAGTCTGTCGGTCCTCTGTTCTTGGGTTTGCATATTGCCAGCACACACCTTGACAAAGGTTGATTTATTTGCCCGTTAGGCTCAGATTTCTCTAAACCAGGGGTTCCATGGTGCCCATGGCCCCTTTTCTCTAATGCTATTGATCCACGGCATCACAGAAGTTTGGGAGCCTGCTGTAAACCTTTCCGAACGGTGCACTTCTCCCAGTACAATAACCAGAGCCAGGTTTATTATCTCCAGCACATGCGGTGAACTTTGTTACCTTGTTGTGGCGGTGTCGGTCAGGGTCAACCATGGATGCTGAGATACGCAGCTCGACAGCTGGGCAGGACAGTACGGAGAGCAAGCTGGTGCCTGTGTAGCAAGCTCCCCCTCTCCATGCAACTGATCAACCCAAAGACAATACGGCCTGGCACCAGGAGATATCAATCAGCGTTGAACTCAATGTAGGGACTCCAGCTCTGGATTTTTCCCTCGGGGTTTACTCCTGAAGCCCTCCCTGGGGGTTTGAGATCAGAGTTTTCCTTCTCCTCGATGAGCTGCCAACCCCGGCTGACCAGCCCCGTCTGCCCAAGGCTACTGGCTTGAAGGTGCCAGTAACCCGCCTTTGCCCCTTCTCCTGTCAGTAGAAACAGTTCTGCCAGGCTCGGTAGCTAAACCACACACGAAGGCCAGGAGCTGGTCCTGACTGGCAATTTGGGATGCTCGTCAGTTGACAGGTAGTGGGAGATTTGCTCCACTACCACTCCCGGCTGTGACAACCTTAAGGAACCATGAAAGGTAGAAGTCGAGTTAATAAATATTCTGAAATAAGTGCCTTTATTATCCAGATGCTCCAGAGAAAAGTTCAGCATCAAGCAGATACCATTCAATCTGGATCTCTTTGGTAATTTGTCTACCTCCTCCCTGTATTCCAATTCATTACTATTAGACACTCGGCCCATTACATTGCAGGATACCACCGGATAAAACCAAAAGAAACGTACCTCCTTGTACAAGGCCATTGGTGCACAGTAAGATCCAACAAAACCGTCCATAGGTAGATCAGAATTTTTTAACAGTACATTGACTTGGGGGCCCCCATCAGCATGACATGCCTTCCCTGCTCTTGTGGGTTGTGGGACATCCCCCCCTCACCCCCTGATTTCAATAGGTCAATCGGTACATTTAATGTCAGAGAAATGTATACAATATACATCCCGAAATGCTTTTTCTTTGCAAATATCCACCAAAACAGAGGAGTGCCCCAAAGAATGAACCACAATTAAATGTTAGAACCCCAAAGCACCCCCACAGCTCCCCCCTCCCACACATAAGCAGCAGCAAAGCAGTTATCCCCCTCCGGCATAAAAAGCATCAGTGGCCCCCACTGAGCACTCCAGCGTGCAGCAAAGCATCAATAAAGACACAGACTTGCAGAACCCCAAAGACTACTCGTTCGTTCACCCGGTATTCGACATACCACAGGCTCTCTCTCCCTAACAAGGAAAAAAGAAGTGTCCCCGTTTCACAGCGAGAGGGAAGACATAACAAAACAACCCGCTGATTTACAATGTTAAAAGCCTGTTGCGTCGCTTTTCCCGAGCTCTGTGCCCGACGAACTCGGGTCTCTGGGCACACAGCCAGCGGCCAGCTTGCTGCTTCCGATCTTCCCTGTACTCCCACGATGCGTCAGTCGTCAGCGGCAACACCAGCCTTGGATCAGCCTGAAGGCGCGCTGGTCCTCCAGGCCACGTCCTTGGCCTATCGAGAAACGGCTGCTCGTGAGGCCCCGAGAGCGGGTCCCAGTTCTGCAAAGAACCGAAGTCAGTGTGTAACTCCAGGTCGGGGTCTGCAAAGGAACCTTGAAAGGGAAAATAAGAGATATAGAAGATGGAAATAGAGCTGTTTCTGAAGATGCCAGCAAAGGAGTTATCATCGTAAGCTCCGCTCTCCAGTAAGATCAAAGGTCACATATCCTCTCAAGTGAATATGGCAGAGAAGCTTAGCACAGCATGATGCCACAATCACTCACTCTTGATGTTATGGGAAGAAGACAGGGGAAAGGGGTTGAGAGAGGAAAAGAACCATCCACGATGGGATGGCAGACTAGCTTCGATGGGCTGAATGGCCTAGTCCTGCTCCTATGTCTTTAGGTCTTATCAACCTCACCTGCAAACCCTCCCTCTTTGACCTGTTGTGGAGCATACTGCCTCATTTTGCCTTCTCAGCTACCCCATGCCAGTCCACCAGGGTTTCATTCCCTCAATTGCTCCAGCTTGGAGGTGAACACAAATTTATTATCAAAGTACATATGTGTCACCTTACACAGCCCTGAGATTCCTTTTCTTGTGGGCATACTCAATAAATCCATAATAGAATAATAACCACAATAGAATCAGTGAAAGACCCCACCAACTTGGGCGTTCAACCACAGTGCAGAAGACAACAAACTGTGCAAAAAAGTTAGAAATAATAATAATAAATAAATGAGCAATAAGTATCAAAACATCAGATGAAAAGCCCTTGAAAGTCAGTTTATTTCAGTGATGGAGCAAGTTAAGTTATCCCCTTTAGTTCAGGAGTCTGATGGTTGAGGGGAAGTAACTTTTCCTGGCGACAGCGAGAAGAGAGCACGTCCTGGGAGGTGTGGGTCCCTGATGATGGACGCTGCATTCCTCTGACAGTGTTTCATGTAGATGTGCTCAATGGTTGGGAGGGCTTGACACATGATCTACCACTTTCTGTAGGAATTTTTAATTCAAAGGCATTGGTGTTTCCATACCAGGCTGTGATGCAGCTAGTCGATACACTCTCCACCGCACACCTATAGAAGTTTGTCAAAGTTTTAGATGTGGCAAAGAAGTGGCAGAAAGGGGCTTTAGCAATGGGGCAGATAGAGGCTGAAAAACGACCTTTCCGCTTTTCCCAAAGCCTTCCTCCCTTCCTACGCTACGGGAGTCCTAGGCCCAAAGACTGACAGTGGCTCTGTAAGTGTCTGAGCCAGTGCGAGGCCTAGGCTCCTAAATTAAATAGGAAAAGCCAATAAACTGGATTTAGGGTGACCCCTGTGCACCGAAATGAATTATCCCTCTCTCGGAGAAAGCTTCTAATCTGGATTTTGTGGTTTTAAAGCAGTTTGGGTTAATAGATTGTCAATGCCTTGCAGTCACACAGGCGGAGGTACTCAGTGTAATACATTACGACAGCATTCCTGCTCTCAAAAAAAACACCAACTATTCCTTTGAAGCATCTTCCCAACCTTCAATTAAGCATCACTTTCCCACTGGCGGTGCTGAGATGGGAGGGCAGGCAGCTTCACACCTGGGCCTGTGAACCAGACGAGCTCCCAGCTTTCTATCGTGGCCAGTCACAGGACTCGGGGTCAGACCCTTTGGCCCATCTACCCCCCTGCCTGCCTGAGGAAGTCTTCTGGCAGCGCCTCTAAGCAGCCTGAAGGGCCACACTCAACGATTCAGGACCAGCTTTCGTTCCCCTCTGCCATCCGGTTTGCGAATGGCCCATGAGCCGATCGACTCTTGTTAATCTCCTTCAGAGGCATTTATTGATCTATTTATTGGTGATTTTTATGCTTTGCACTGTGCTGCACACAAACACACACAGACACACCCACAAACACATACAGACACACAGACCCAGAAACACACACATACACAAATACAGACCCATGAGCACACAGACACACCCACAAACACATACAGACACACAGAGACACAGACCCAGAAACACACATACAGACCCACACACACACATA
This sequence comes from Hypanus sabinus, assembly GCF_030144855.1. Lineage (NCBI taxonomy): Eukaryota > Metazoa > Chordata > Chondrichthyes > Myliobatiformes > Dasyatidae > Hypanus > Hypanus sabinus. The sequence continues at coordinate 83,716,069 of NC_082712.1, read as the reverse complement.
CAGACACACAGAGACACAGACCCAGAAACACACACACAGACACACCCACAAACACATACAGACACACAGAGACACAGACCCAGAAACACACACACAGACCCACACACACACATACAGACCCACACACACACCCACACACAAACACATACAGAGACACAGACCCAGAAACACACACATACACAAATACAGACCCATGAGCACACAGACACACACACAAACACATACAGACACACAGAGACACAGACACAGAAACACACACACAGACCCACACACACACACACCCACATACACATACAGACACACAGAGACACAGACCCAGAAACACACACACAGACCCACACACACACACACACACACACACACAGACACACAGAGACACAGACCCAGAAACACACACACAGACCCACACACACACATACAGACACACAGAGACACAGACCCAGAAACACACACACAGACCCACACACACACACCCACACACAAACACATACAGACACACAGAGACACAGACCCAGAAACACACACATACACAAACACATACAGACACACAGAGACACAGACCCAGAAACACACACACAGACCCACACACACACATACAGACCCACACACACACACCCACACACAAACACATACAGACACACAGAGACACAGACCCAGAAACACACACATACACAAATACAGACCCATGAGCACACAGACACACACACACACCCACAAACACATACAGACACACAGAGACACAGACACAGAAACACACACACAGACCCACACACACACACCCACATACACATACAGACACACAGAGACACAGACCCAGAAACACACACACAGACCCACACACACACACACACACACACACACACACATACACATACAGACACACAGAGACACAGACCCAGAAACACACACACAGACCCACACACACACACATACAGACACACAGAGACACAGACCCAGAAACACACACACAGACCCACACACACACACCCACGCACAAACACATACAGACACACAGAGACACAGACCCAGAAACACACACATACACAAATACAGACCCATGAGCACACAGACACACACACACACCCACAAACACATACAGACACACAGAGACACAGACCCAGAAACACACACACAGACCCACACACACACACACACCCACATACACATACTGACACACAGAGACACAGACCCAGAAACACACACACACACCCACAAACACATACAGACACACAGAGACACAGACCCAGAAACACACACATACACAAACAAATACAGACCCACATACACATACAGACACACACACCCACACATGTGCATACAGAAACACACACAGACGAGTATTTTTGGGGCTGTGACACTACGGCTTTACTCGTGATGCTGATACAGCTGTCCTGGGAGCTCTGGTGGGCTAGGTGCTTGTGGATGGGACAGACAGGTTCCCGGGTGCTGGTGACACCCGAGG
>NC_082712.1:83694607-83709607 GCF_030144855.1 Hypanus sabinus | reverse complement strand
TAATTGAAAGAAAAACACAGAGCCATGAATTACCAAACATGACAGGTACATTAAGAACATCTAAAAGAGAGCTGGAAAAGTACAGTGGATTCTGGTTAACTGGGACACATTGGGACCAGTAGATCTTTGTCCAATTAAACAGCAGCCCCAATTAGCCAAATTTTGATTGAAATAGTTAAAAGCTATTAAAACTACCATTTAACTGAGTAACCAATTATGTATTTAAATGAAATATAGGAAAAATTAGAACACAATCAATGCTGCTACAGCACCATAAAACTGTAGTTCCTAATACTTATCGACAGAGGAATTTGTCCAGTGTACACTGCCGTGTTCTTTTGATTGAGTGTAAATGAACAGCTCGCATCCAGTGCAGATCATGGACTGCCTTCAATCAATGCATCCTCCAAATATTCATTTTCATTGTAACATTCAAGATGATTGTCGATACCTTGAAATTCTTTATGGTCCCTAGCCTGTTGAAGTCGTGAAAACATTTTCAGTCCAGGCCATTTCTGGCACCTCCAAGCCTGAATGCTTGGAACCCTTGTGAGCAAACCAGTTTAGAATTGTGCTACTGCTTATTTCTTGCCAACTATCAGTGAGAAAAATCACTGGTTTTTGAACACAAGCACACGCAACTGACGCTATTTAAAAACTGTTTGCTCTAATCACAGTGTTGTGTCTAACGGCCACAGAAGCGCACCCAACTGACGCTAGTTAGAAACTGTTCAGCACCCATCTCCTGTCCCAATTAAGCAGCAGAGCATCCCAGATAAACAAAGGGAATCCCATCGATTTTCTCAACTGGTCTTTGCTCTTTAAGAGTTGTTCCAAATAAGCGGCTACCATATTTAACTGATGGCCCAATTAACCGGAATCCACTGAACATGGAATAGGAAAGATTTAGCAGGATATGTGCCAAATGCAGGCAAGCGGGTCAGCATGGATGATTTGGGCTGAATGGCCTGTTTCAGTGCTGTACAACACTATAACTCTATGACCTCAATGTCAAACAGATTCCGCAGATTACAATAGACACAGATCAGTGAAAATTGCCTGCCTGCCCACTCCCACATTCTGGAATGCTCTGCTTTCCTCTGCTTCCTGCTCTTCTCCCAGGGAACAATCTCAGGAAGTGGGCCAGATGAGCTCAGCGGATACAGGGAGGAGACATTCCAGCCTCTCCTATTGGACCTCTGTCAACTGCAGCTGAATGCTCTGTCCCATTCTGACCAGCACCCTCCGAGCACCAGAGCAGGAAATAAGCTCACTGAGATGTTACGGAGTTCGAGTGTGAAACCTATGCCACACGAATGGGCCCTTTGCCCAGGACGATGTTCCAAAATAAATGAACCGGTATTTAATTACCTCACTGGACTAATCCCTGCTGTCTGCACAATGTCCATATCCCTCCATTCCCTGAACAACCAGATTCAAATCTTATGTACATACACTGAAATGTGTCAAAGAGTCAGAAAAATACAGCACAGAAACAGACCCTTTGGCCCATCTAGTCCATGCCAAACCATTTAAACTGCCTACTCCCATCGACTTGCAGTGGGACCACAGCCCTCCATACCCTACCATTCAGGTACCTCTCCAAACTTATCTTAAACACTGAAATTGAAATCACATCCACCACTTGACCTGGCAGTTTGTTCCACACTCTCACCACCTCATGTTCCCCTTCAACTTTTCATCCTTAACCCATTGTAGCCTCACCCAACCTCAGTGGAAAAAGCCTGCTTGCATTTACCCTCTATAATTGTGTATACCTCCTATCAAATCACCCCTCAATCTTCTACCTTCCAAGGATTAAAGTCCTAACCTATTCCATCTTTCCTGGACCTCCATGTTGTGTTAATTTGTGTTAATGACCAATACAACCTAGGGATGTGCTGGGGGCAGCCCATGAGCATTACCACACATACTGGTGCTAACGTAGAGAGAAACTGCCTTTCAACTCACGAGAGAGCATAGGCCATCAACTTTTTCACTGTTGATGTTTCTATAGCAGGCAATTTCTTTTCTATGATTTCGAGTTGCTAGCTTGATGCTCAACCCAGCACGGATAGAAAGCATGCATGGGAGCTAACTGGATTTGAACTCGGGATTTGGATTTGAACCTTCCACCCTGAAGTCCAGCGCTGATGCCACAATGCCACCAGCCAGCGGTGCCAACATAGCATGCCCACAATTCTTGGCCAAACGATGCAGAGCACAATATGCAACAAAACAGCAACAGCAAAACAAACCACCTTCCTCTCTCCCACAGAACTCTGGGACAGGCCTGAGGGCTTCCAGTCTTTAGCCATTGAGCTATGACTTCCAGACTTTCGATCGGCCTTTGGGCTCCAATCTTTGGTATTGACCCCACCAGTCTAGCCAATGATGTGACCCCGAGCTCCAGGCAATCTCCAGGTTTGAGCTCCGACCACACCGAGTGACCAGCTCTCCTCTCTCCTGCTCACATGGCCTTCAAGCACAGAGTGGAGGCCTGGTGTCATGGGCCCTGCAGGCCTGTGCACCTGTGTTTGTTAACCTTCATCTTATCTAGAGTCGTAAAGCCCTTGTGCTTTCTGTTTAACCTTGTCAAGTTTATTTTCACTGTCAGGGGGTTTTCCCGCATACTGTGATTATTTAAAGTGGACTCCCAATTGGCACTTACCGCGGGGTCCTGGTGCTTGGAGAATGATTTGTCTCATGGTGTCGTTTGATTGAACCACCAGTCTTCTGTTGGAATTCTTATGAATAAACTCTTGTTCTGTCTCTACATGGGAGTCTGTTGTTCCTCCACACCTGGGTTTAATCATTCATCAGTGCACACCGTGACACCTGGGCTGCAGATGTTCCTCATTACCCGTCCATGTTGCTGACCTTCAAATGCAGAGCCAATCTCTCCCCAGCCCCCTCCAGTTAGGATCAGACTAGAAACTAGAGGTCATAGGTTTAGCAGAAAAGTGAAATATTTAAGAAGAACATCAAGTTCCAGTCAAGATTGCACCAGCAAATAAAGATTTCCCTGGTGACATCTTTCAGATAGCAAATCTTTCCAATTATTTCACTTTTTCTACACCATCTGCTTGTTCATTTTGTCTTGTTTGAGTTATAGAAACTGTTGGAGATTGTAAAGTGCAGTTTGAATCTCAATGGATGGAGATCAGCAATGGAGGGGGGTCAAAAAAGGTCAGAAAACACAAGCTGACTCGGGGAAAAGACCAGAGACGAGGCACGGTGTCATGAACAACTCCATCTTGAAGCAGCAAGACAACTATCAGAATTGTATCATATGTGCACACTTTGGCAATAAAATAAATCTTTGAACATTTTGAAGAATGTGAGGGGGGACTTCTTCACTCAGAAGGGAGGGTGTGGTATGTTGCCAGCGGAAGTGGAGGATGAGGGTTTGATTGCAACAGTTAAGAAAAGTTTGGATAGGTACGTGGATGGGAGGGATATGGACGGCTACGGTCCGGGCAGGTCAATGGGAGTAAGCAGAAGATCAGATCAGCATGGACTAGAAGCAATGAAGGGCTTGTTTCTAAGCTGTGGTACTCTAAGACTATGTGGCTATCTAAGAGCCTCTTAAACACCTCTATAGTACTTGACTCCATCACCACCTCCGGCAGTGTGCTCCAGGAGCCCACCACTTTCTACGCAAAATAAACTTGCTCCACATATCTCCTTTGAACTTGCTTCTTCTCACCTAAAATGTATTAGACATCTCTACCCTTGGGAAAAAGATATCGGCTATCTATCCTATTTATCATCATCATTATCATGTGCCATGTCGTATAATGTGGGTGATCAGGGTCTTTCCACGACCAAGATCTTTCTTAGCAAAGTGGTTTGCCATTGGCTTCTTCTGGGCAGTGTCTTTCCAAGATGGGTGACTCCAGCCATTATCAATACTCTTCAGAGATTGTCTGGTGTCAGTGGTCTCATAACCAGGACTTGTGATCTTCACCGGCTGCTCATACGACCATCCACCACCTGCCCCCATGGGTTCAGGTGACCCTGATCGGGGGTCTAAGCAGGTGCTACACCTTGCCCAAGAGTGACCTGCAGTCCAGCGGAGGGAAGGAGCACCTTACATCTCCTTCGGTAGAAACGTATCTCCACCCTCCCACCCAGTGCAGACCATAAACCACCTCCCCTCAGACTATACTCCTCCCCCACACACTCAGGGACAATTTTCACGTCGCTGGGATGTGGGAGGGAACCAGAGCGCCAGGGAGAAACCTACACGGTCACGGGGAAAACATGCAAACTACGTACACATGTACACTCAGAGCTGGTGTTTCTCTCTTCACACATCTGGTTGGCTTTGTCAAGCCACCCCTCCAGCTCATGGCCACATCGATGGACCGTGGCAAAGCCGTCTCGGATCTTGGTGAGAGGGCATGTTTGGGCCTGCCTGGGTTGGGGCATCACAGGGGCAAGCTGGGGTTTGTCAGGCACCCCACTGGCGTAGTGCTTGTGCTGTTCCGGCACGTCGATTTCTGAGTCTATTTGCGGCTGTCCGTTTTTTTTCTGGTAGCTGTATAAACACCAGGAGGAGTGAGGTGGGGTCGTTGATCAGATCTCCGCTGGGGGGGGGGGGGCGCGGTTCATGCTGGTGTGCCAGTATTGGTGCCATTCAGTGTACTTGGCGGAGGAGTTGAGGTTTTTCAAGTTGTAGAAAGGTTTTTGGAATTTGAGCCAGGAAATTGGAGGAGCATTTTCGATGAGTTTACGAACTGGAATGTTGTGCTGGGCATGTTTTGGATACTGCTCTTCCACGGATCTCCGGGGGTACTATTCCACTCGTTGTTGATCCATGACCTGGGTCGTGACATTGGTGTCGTGGAGGCTTGCGTGATTCAAGGACTCTGTCAGGCGATGCCAACTCAGGAGCCACACATGTTGAAACGGCTGCGAACGAGATGCCAGATGGAGACTGATCCAACCCCAGCTCACTTGCGCCTGCCCCTCCCAGGCCCCACTTCATCATGACTCAAGCCAACTTTTCAATGTATACGGGCTCGGTTGTCACCCAGAATAAAAAGGCCCACGTTCATGGTGCCCAGAGTCTGCCATGTTTGAACAGTGTACTAGACTCTACAAACTCAACACCCAAAGGTAACTTTTCTAAGAACAAACCAGCACCAAGGTCACTGGAAGCTCAAATCAAAATATCATCACTCAATGTCAAAGGCGTGTCAATGGCGAAATGCAAATACCTCTCTAAAACTCTGACAGATAATGACATTGATGTAGTTGCCCTCCAAGTAACTCACGTTACCGAGACCTCTGCTCCATCTGGAGATAGGATACCAGGATGTAATAGAGTGGGAGCTGTATTTCACAAGAAATACAGGACAGCTATTTGTGCTAAAAACTCAGTTACTTCCATTTCTGTTATGAGCTCTAATATCACACCAGATAACAATACCTGCAACATTACTATTCAAAAAGGTGAAAATCGAACTCTAGTAAATGTCTATAAACCTCCAAATGAGGATTGGCCAAATCCACCAGTACCAAAAATCAAACACTCAGCAATCTTCCACGTCATCGTACAGGTTGGGGATACTCAGGAAACAGCACCACCGCAGAAACAATCAGTCATTGGGCATCTACTAATGAGCTTCAACTACTATATGATCCTAAAGGTAAAGGGACTTTCTTCTCAGCCAGAAGTCAATGGAATTGCTCACCAGACCTCTGCTTTGTAACAACAAACAGCCAACTTGAACCCCTACCTAGAACTCGAGAAATCCTTGGTGATCCTTGGTCAACACAAGGCCCATGCTAATTACAGTTGGATTCCAAATACCCTCTCATTTCTCTATCCCAAAGCTGAGGTGGAACTTCAGAAAAGCAAACTGGGAAAAATTCACCTCACCAGTCGACGATACATGTAGAAGAATACCACCCTCCGCTGGAAAATTTCTCCGAGTTCATGCTAAAATGCACGAAAGAGGCCATTGACAATAATACAGTCCTTGTTGGTTTAAAGAAAGTGAAGAACTTATTCAGAATTTAAAACAACAGGCAATATGACTACAGCTAATGATCTCCCCAAATCACTCCACCACAACTGACAAAATAGATGGATGTTGGAAGAGTGGACTTCGCTCACTCCTGCAAACCCGCCAGGACCCTTCTCAAAACACTAGACCCCAACACAATGCCAAAGCAACAAACCAGTGAACCCGTCAGTTCAGGCACAGTAGCAAAACACATCAAACAAAGAGGAATGCACACTCCTAATCATAAATTTGAAAGATAAAGCAGACACAAATACCAAAAACTGTACAATAGCGCACCAGAAGATGATAATACACTTACATTTCCAATAACGCAGAGCTGTGAAGCAGCATATCTATCTACCACACTGATTGTGCCACCCAAGGCTTATTAACATTTTCAGAAGTCAAAACACTGCAAAACCTGGAATTACTTTTGCCCCTTTCTCCTCCCTCCTGTGGAGTCACCATTCCCTCCGAGGCAGGGATTGGTAGGTTAGATTGTCAAGTCTGATTCAGGGAGTTCATGGAGTAGGACATCATGCCATTTGTCGCAGTGCCTCACAGAGTCACACAGCATAGAAACAGGATCTTCGGCCCATCTAGTCCATGCAGACTTCTGACCCCATCTACATTCACCCACGTTTGGTCATATCGTTCTATGGCCTACCTGTTGAAGTTCCTGCCTAAGTGTCTCCTAAATGTAGCGATGGTATCAGATTCCACCACCTCCTCTGGCAGCTGTTGGAAAGGAAGCCTCTGTTGGTCAGGGTTGACCATGGATGTTGTGTCCTAGCTGGCTAGATATGCCAGCTTCGGGGGTACGATATGGAGAGCGAGCTGTTGCCCACGTGGCAAGCTCCCCCTCTCCACACAACTGATGAACCCAAAGCCAGGGCAGAGACTGATCCAGTTTGACATGGCAGGAGTTACCGGTCAGCCGTGAACTCAACATAGGACTGCCTTAGGGACTCCAGCTCCAGACTTTTCCCTGGGGGCTTACTCCTGAAACATGAGTGGGTAGAGCCACAAGGCAGCGGAGATCAAAGTTTTCCTTCTAGATGAGTTGCCAACCATGGCTGATGAGGCCCATCTGCACGTCCTAGATATCAACCACTCTGTGTGCAAAAAAAGATCCCCTTAGAACCCTTTAAAGGTCCTACCTCTCCCCTCTTGTTTCTGACACCCTACCATGGGAAAAAGAATCTAACTATCTCCTCTATCTATGTCACTCTTAATCATGCACACCTCTATCAGGTCACCCCTCAGCCTCCTTCACTCCAGGGTAAACAAAAACTGCCTGTCCAAACTCTCTCCATAACTAAGGTCCTCTAATCCGGGTAACGTCATGGGGAATCTCCTTGGCTCCCCCCAGCACAGTCATGTCATTCCAACTGGCGCCCAGGGCAGCCCCTTGATCGAAACTTCGGCTTGTAATACACAATGGCTTCATACAGTCCTGTGCAAAAAGTCTCAGACACCCTTATATCGCTAGGGTGCCTGACTTTTGCACCGTACTGTAGTAATTTTGTGTATTGCACAATACTGCCGCTGCAAAAAAAAACAAATTTTCTAACATATATGAGTGATGATAAACCTGATTCTGATCTGGGTCTCTGTTGGGGACTGAGAGTGGGAAGGGGGCAGGGAGAGGGGAATCATGGTTGGGAAAAGGAGAAGGGAGAGAGGAGGGAATGGGAAGCACCAGAGAGACGTTCTGTAATGATTAATAAACCAATCAAATGCCTGGTGCCTCAGGGTTGTGTACATCTGCTCCCGCACCAGCCCCCCCCCCCGCTTCTGGCACCCCTCCTGCGGCACTCCACCCTCATCATTCCCAACATCCTTTGCTCCCGCCATATTTGCAGACTTGCTCTCCACCCCACATTGACAAATACAGTCGAGAGCAAAAATCTTTGGCACCCTGGCTATATGTATGTGCCTAAGACTTGTACACAGTATTGTACGTACCTTGGTCTGGGTGGCGATGAGGGCAATCTCTCCCTCTCCCTCTCTCTCCCAACACCCAGTCTCCCTTTTTCACCATTAAACCTCTGTCATATTGTCAGTCCCAACCTCCCCTCCCTTCCTCATCAGGAAAACAATCATCATGATGGAGGTACAACATTCAAAGACAAAGTCAACTTGATTGTCACGTGCGTGGTTACCTGCCCAGGTGCAATGAGCAGCTTACCTGTGGCAACATCACAGTCACATCGCATCAGGTAAGTTCAAAGTATGTGTACACTATACAACCTTGAGATTTCTCTCCTAGTGGGCAGCCACCATTGTATAATGATAAGGAGAATTAAGCAAGAAAAACATAAATTAAATGTAAGTTGAATGCAATTTTACAAGAAAGAGCACAATTAGAACAAAATAAAATCAATTGTAAAGCAAAGTAGTATTCGTGTTGCTATCTGAGAGTGCTTAGGGTTGTACCAATTGGGTTGAAGGGAAGTAGCTGTTCTTGAACCTGGTAGTGTCGGACTTCAGGCTTCTGTACCGATGGGAGCTGTAAGAAGATGGCATGGCCCGGATGGTGAAGATCTTTGATGATGGATTTTGTCTTCTTGAGGCGGCACTTCCTATAGGTACTATCGATGCTGGGGAGGGATGAGCCTGTGATGTACTGGGCAAGTCCACTACTCTCGGTAGTGGCTAGCACAATGCTTTACAGTACCAGCGACCTAGGTTCATTTCTCACCGCTGCCTAGGAGGAGTTTGGACATTCTCCCCACGACCGCGTGGTTTTCCTCCGGGTGCTCCGGTTTCCTCCCACAGTCTAAGGACGTACCAGCTGGTAGGTTAACTTGTCATTATAAATTGTCTGTGATTAGGCTAGGGTTGTATCGGGGGTGTCTGGGCCGCATGGCTCAAAGGGCCGAAGGGCCTATTCCATGCTGTATCTCAACAACTAAATAAATCCTTACCAGACGCTTTCGGCAGTACACCTGTAGAAGTTTGTTAGAGTTTTCGGTGGCAAGCAGAAACGCCTTCACCTTCTAAGAAGGTAACAACGGAGGCATGCCGTCCCTGTGATTGCATTGACTGAGCGCGCCAATGGACAAGGGCTTCCTCCAGAGACTTATCTTCCTACTTCTGTGGAAAGTGTTACCTAATTCCGGGGAGACTTCCGGCAAATATGGGACCTTTATCAGCCACACAGTTAGGACGGGCTGATGGCTTTGTCTTCAGAGTAGATTTGGGCAATCATATTCCACAGTCCATATAACAAATATTGACTAGCCATGTTTACCCTCTACACTTTGGGCTTCATGTGAATCTTGTGGGATGCTTGGAAACTAGATAACATTAAAAGCAAAGATTAAGGGCCTTTGTGGATTGTGGTGAATGTTTTACTTGCCTAGTTACTGGAAGGTGACAGGTGTTAAGTCAGCCTACAGATGTAAAGAGCACTTATCTGGATCGCGTGCAAGCAGAGAGGAAGGTGGGGAAGGCTGGCGGGAGCGCAGGGGGGATGGGGCAGAGAGGCATTAGAGTTAAAAGGAAGGGAGGGGTTAGACTGAGGGATACTCTTAAGTATCAGGTCACTCATTTCATATACCTCCTACCCTTTACGTGAAGAGGAAAGGATGCAATGTCGAGGCTTTATAAAGCACTGGTGAGGCCCTGCTTGGAGTATTGTCAGCGGGTTTGGGCCCCTCATCTAGGAAAAGGTGTGTTGACGCTGGAAAGGGGAGGTTCAGGAAGATGATTCTGGGATTGAAATGCTTATCATATGAGGAGTGTTCGCCAGCTCTGGGTCACAACTCACTGGAATTCAGAAGAATGAAGGGGGAATCTGATTGAAGCCTATTGAATGTTGAAAGACCTCAAAGAGTGCACATGGAGAGGATGTTTCCCATGGTGGGCAAATCTAGGACAAGAAGGTACAGAGGGACGGCCATTCAGAATGGAGATGAGGAGGAATTTCTTTAGCCAAAGAGAGGTGAATCTATGGCATTCATTGTGTATACTTAAGGCAAAGGTTGTTGATCAGTCAGGGCATGTAGGATTATGAGGAGAAGACAGGAGATTGGGGCTGAGAGGGAATTGGATCAGTCATGATCAAATAGTGTAGCAGACTCGATGGGACAAGAAACCCATCACATCCCAGACAACTGCTGTCCAGTAGGAGATGCAGTTAGCCAAGACAGTAACACACAGCTCCTTCCTGAGGGCTGTTGTGCAGCCGAATAAGGTGACATCCAGGCATGCCAATGGCCCTCGAGCGTTATGGACTATGAAAGCCACTTGTTGCATGTAAATACGGGATTTTTTTTCACTAATTAAGCCGAACTGCTGTTTTTAATGGAATGGAGTATCCTTGAACAATTAAATTCTGTTCTATTCTCTGAACATTGATTGTTTGTAAATGTTTATGTGTGTGTCATTTAAAAAAATTAGTTCTATTGTATTTCTTCATTTTTTGCACAGATCGTAGCTGGTTTTCTTGAGCTCTGGTTGATTGCCAGCGATGTAAACTCGATGTTGCGCTGTAAGTGCTGCTCACACAGAACTATTGATCCAGGGTTTCTGGTTCAGGAAGACCCTGACCGGCTTCTGGGGGGTGCGTTCGTCGATGCACGTCCAGATGAGGCACATGGCTCCATCAGTGATCTCAGAGAATCCTCATCATGGGAGACATTTCAGTCGACGTCATCGAAGCAGTCGTGGTCTTATCCAGTCCATGATTGTTCTTGGCAAATGTTTCTACAGAGGTGATTTGCCATTGCCTTCTTCTGGGCAATGTCTTTACAAGACAAGTAGCCCAGGCATTGTCAGTCCTCCTCAGGGGTTGTCTGCCTGGCCCCAGTCGCATAACCAGGACCTGAGATCTGCACCGGCTGCTCACACGACCATCCACCACCTGATCCCGTGGCTTCATGTGACCCTGATCTGGGGGGAGAGGGGGGGGTGGAGGCTAAGCAGGTGCTACACCTTGCCCAAGCTAGCGGAGGGGAGGAGCACCTTACACCTCCTTTGGTAGAGACGTATCTCCAGTCCACCACCCAAAGGACGGGGGAAGGTCTTTGATAATGATGCTGCCTTCTTGTGGCGCACTCCATGTAAAGAGCAAGCTGCCTGCACAAGTGGTGCACGTGAGCTCGATTTGAACGTTTGAGAGAAGTTTGGATAGATACATGGATGGTAGGGGTTTGGAGGGCTACAGTCCCAGTGCAGGTCGATGGGAGTAGGCACTTTAAATGGTTCAGTGCAGACTAGATGGGCTGAAGAGCCTGTTACTGTGCTGTACATTTCTATTACTCTAAATGCACTCAATGAAGAAATTTCACCTCTTTTCGGTTTTAAAGGGGCTCCCCTTTATTCCGAGACTGCGCCCTTGGTCCCTGGACGGAAACGTCAAGGTCTTTCAGCATTTGGATCTCACTGTGCCCAGCTGGAATTCCTCAACCCTCCCCTCCCCAGCACTTCCTTCCCCTGCCTCTGACCCTGCTGCACCCTGGGTCAGAGCAGGAGCCTGCCCCTTGACTCTGGATTGGAAATAACAATCAACGTGGTGCACCTCAGGGGTGTGTGCTTAACCCACTCTCTCTCTGCACCCCTGACTGTGTGGCTCGGCACAGCTCAAATACCATCTACGAATTTGCTGATGATACAAGTTTTGTTGGCAGAATCTCAGGTGGTGACGAGGAGGTGTACAGGAGTGAGATATGCCAACTAGTGGAGTGGTGTCACAGCAACAACCTTCCACAAAGATCTGATGGTGGACTTCAGAAAGGGTAAGGTGAGGGAACACACACCAGTCCTCATAGAGGGATCAGAAGTGGAAAGAGTGAGCAATTTCAAGTTGCTGGGTGTCAACATCTCTGAGAATCTAACCTGGACCCAACATGTCGATGCAGGTGTGAAGAAGACAGGACAGCGGCCACAGTTCATTAGGAGTTTGAGGAGATTTGATATGTCACCAAAAATTTCTACAGATGTACCATGGAGAGCATTCTACCTGCATCACCGTCTGGTATTGGGGTGGGGGAGACGGGAGCTACTGCACAGGATCGAAATCAGCTGCAGAGAGTTGTGAACTTGGTCAGCTCCATCATGGGCACTGGCCTCTGCAGTATCCAGGACATCTTCAAGGAGCGATGCCTCAAAAAGGGGGCATCCATTATTAGGGACCCCCATCACTCAGGTCATGCCCTCTTCTCATTGCTACCATCAGGAAGGAGGTACAGGAGCCTGAAGACAGACAGACAAACAGACACACACTCACTCACTCTCTCACACACACACACACACACACACACACACACACACACACACACTCACACACTCACACAGAGACACACACACTCACACACACACACAAAGTCACACACACTTACACACACACACTCACACACACACTCAGACACACACACTCACACACACACACTCACACACACTCACTCACACACTCACAGAGACACACACACATACACACTCACACACACACACACACTTACACACACACACTCACACACACACTCAGACACACACACTCACACACACACACACTCACACACTCACAGAGACACACACACACATACACACTCACATACACACACACAAAGTCACACACACACACACGCGCGCGCTCACACACACACAGAGACACACACTCACACACACACAAACACTCACACACACACACTCACACACATACACACACACACACACAAACACACACACATACACACACAAACACACACACATACACACACACACACACAAACACACACACACACACACACACTCACACACACACTCACACACATACACACACACACACACAAACACACACACATACACACACACACACACACAAACACACTCACACACACACACATACACACACACACACACACAAACACACACACACACACACACACACACTCACACACACACACACACACACATACACACACACCTTCTTCCCCTCTGCCATCTAATTTCTCAATGGACATCGAACCCATGAACACTCACTACTTTTTAATTCCTATCTTTGCATGTATATACTCACTATAATTCACAGTTTTTCTCTGCATTATTGTGTACTGCATTGTACTAGTGCCGCAGTTAACACATTTTAATGGCATCTGCCGGTGATATTAAACCTGATTCAGCGGGCAGGTCTCCGCTGCCAAGGAGGAGTTGACACTCCGCCAGTCTTCAGACGTACCCTAACTAGTGAACCTTCTGATCTTCCCCAATTGAAGCCCCAGACTCTCCCTCCCTCTCTCGAAGTCGCCGTTTCAAATCCGTTCCTGTGCTCCCCGGTGAACTTCGCCGACAGAAAGCGCCTCATAGTTCTCTCCCTGTGAAGCAGAGCCGTGATTTATAACGCCACCGCCACTCTTCTAATTGATTTAGCTCGGATAAGGGAGGGATGAGAACGAGCTGCCGTGAGATTATTGAGATATAATGATATTTCCAGCCGATAGCGTGTTTTATGCGTCTCTTTTATCAGCCAGGCCAGCCTAATTCCATCTCCGTGACATCGCCCGTCTCCGCGCCAAATCTTCCACACCCTCCCTACCTTTTGTTTCAACTGTTCTAGCTTGTAATCCATCTTCAATGCACTTCCAGTCTCCCAGGGGCTCCCCTTTCTCTCTCTTCCAACTCTACCCCCTCTCTACTCTCACCCCCTCCTGCACTTACTCCTCCCCCTCACTCGACACTCTTCCCTCTCCCTCTCGCTTCCCCTCTCCCGTCTCTCTCCCTCCCCACTCCCCCTCTCCCCATATCCCTCTTTCCCCCTCCCCTCACTTCTTCTCCCCTCTCCCCTCCCCCTCCTCCCTCTCTTCCCTTCCCCTTCCATTATCCCCTCTCCCCTCTCTCCCCTTCCCCTCACTCCACCTACCCCTCCCCTTCTCCCCCTCTCTTTCCCCTTTCCCCTTTATACCCATCTCTACTATCAACCCTCTCCCTTCTCTCCACCCCCTTCCCTCTCACCATTTCTCTTCCCCTCTCCCCTTCTCTCCTCCACTCTCCCAGTCCATCTCACCCCTCTCCCCTTTTTCCACTTTTCTTCACCCTACCCCATCCACCTCTCTCCCCTCCCCACTTCCTTCCTCCCTCCAACCCCTTTTCACTCCTCTCCCTCCCTACCCTCTCTCCCCTTCTCACCCCCCTGCAGCTCTCTCCCCTTGTTCCCTCCCACCGTTTCACTTCCCCTCTCCCCATCTCTCCCCCACTCTCCCCATCCATCTCTCCCCAGTCCATCTCTCCCCTCTCCCCATCCCTCTCCCACTCTCCCCAGTCCATCTCTCCCCTCTCCCCATCCCTCCCCCACTCTCCCCAGTCATCTCTCCCCTCTCCCATCCCTCCCCACTCTCCCCAGTCCATCTCTCCCCTCTCCCCATCCCTCCCCCACTCTCCCCAGTCCCTGTCCCCTTTCCCCATCCCTCCCCCACTCTCCCCAGTCCCTGTCCCCTTTCCCCATCCCTCCCCCACTCTCCCCAGTCCATCTGTCCCCTTTCCCCATCCCTCCCCCACTCTCCCCAGTCCATCTCTCCCCTCTCCCCATCCCTCCCCCACTCTCCCCAGTCCATCTCTCCCCTCTCCCCATCCCTCCCCCACTCTCCCCAGTCCATCTGTCCCCTCTCCCCATCCCTCCCCCACTCTCCCCAGTCCATCTCTCCTCTCTCCCCATCCCTCCCCCCTCTCCCGTCCATCTGTCCCCTCTCCCCATCCATCCCCCACTCTCCCCAGTCCATCTCTCCCCTTTCCCCATCCCTCCCCACTCTCCCCAGTCCATCTCTCCCCTCTCCCCATCCCTCCCCCACTCTCCCCAGTCCAGCTCTCCCCTCTCCCCATCCCTCCCCCACTCTCCCCAGTCCATCTCTCCCCTCTCCCCATCCCTCCCCCACTCTCCCCAGTCCATCTCTCCCCTCTCCCCATCCCTCCCCCACTCTCCCCAGTCCATCTCTCCCCTCTCCCCATCCCTCCCCCACTCTCCCAGTCCATCTCTCCCCTCTCC
>NC_082712.1:83692623-83694407 GCF_030144855.1 Hypanus sabinus | reverse complement strand
CCTTTTGCAATGGCAGCTTTCAAATACTTGAGAAGGGACACCAACTCTCATTTACCCGGTCAGATAAATGATCTTTCAATCAAGCTGTGTCTTACTGTGAGATCTTTAATCACACAGTGGGTCGAGCCGATGCCGCACATCTCCGGAGACGGAGGTTCATTGCTCACCTCCGGCACTGTTCTGGTGTGTGTGTGTTGAGTACTGTGAGCAGATTTGGGCCCCATATCTACAAAAAGATGTGCTGGCATCAGGGAGATTTCAGAGGAGGTTTGTGAGAATTATCCCGGGAATGAAAGGGTTAATAGTCAAGGCCTCTTTAAAGGCTCTGGGCCTGCTCTTGCTGGGGTTCAGAAGAATGGGAACCCATCCAAAGGCCTCGATAGCATGTACGTGAAGAGGATGTGGTGGGACCAGAGGGCACCAGCTCAGAATATAGAGACATCCGTCGAGAGATCGAGCGATGGTATCGGGTGCATTGGACAGACCTGCCTGTGACGTTCTGGGGGTGGAAGCGATGGCACAGACACTGGTGATTTGCGATGTCTGGGGTCTCAGGATGGGAATGAAGACACAGACCGGGGCGGGGGATGATGTGGTATGGGGAGATCAGAGGGATGGGGACGGTGGATCAGCTATGCTGAAGTGGACAGATCAGGGTTAATTAAAGGTTAAAGGTTAATTTCAGCTGTCGCCTGACATGGAAATACCAAAATATACAGTGAAATGTGCCGTTTGCACCAAATCAAATTCATGAGGTTTGTGCTGGAGTGTCACCACATTTCTGGTACCACTGTAGCATGTCCATAACTCACTAATTGTAGGTCTTTGGAGTGTGGGAGGAAACCAGAGCACCCAGAGGAAACCCACATAGCTTCTGTTCAGACAGTGACGGGAATTGAGCCCAGGTCGCCTGTACTATAAAGCATTGTACTAACCACTATGCTACTGTGCCAGCCGATGTAAGGGGACCAAATCTGCACCCAGTACTCTCTTTACGAATGCACCAAACTTCCCTTGCAGTCTGCCACTTGCCTTTTTAACTACCCAGGAAGCCACATCCCCCTCCCCACCAGATAAGAACCAGAAGTGTCTGACTGAAGTGGCACAAAATGACCATCTGCAGAAACAGCATGGGAATTTCGGGAATTCAGAAGATGCGTAGCTCAGGTGGTTGCTGGTTGGGTTGCGTTGTTCTCCGATCTTAGCGATTGTGGCATGTCCTCCAAACGCTTGGCCTCTACGTACTTTTCAATCAGCCACTCGGGGGTCATTTCGGAAAATCAGTTGTGACGTGGGGAGGAAATCTTGTCGGTGACCGGTGGCTTGGTGAACTTCGTGCATTGTGATCTGGAACCTTGCCCGCATTGGCTCTCTAAATAGGGTCTACAAGTCTGCTAACAGAATTGTTCACGGAAAACCATGCTTCTGAGAATTCTGTTGCGTGACACGAGTTTGCCTGTGCCGTGACTTTCACTGATGCCCGGTTGAATTTGTGTCCCTCTCGAGCTTCATGGGTGGAGACCAGGGACAGTTGGTCATGGCGCTTCACATCCAGTTGATGTTCATGGATCCTTGTGGATAGGCTTCCCCCAGTTTGGAGTTATCATGATTGCGGAGAAGACCATCTAGCTCTTTGAGACTCTATTGTTTCTATACCCCCAAGAGAAATCCCCTCCATCCCATTCCAGCCACTGGCCCCATCCCCACCTCAAGTCGTCCCAGTTGATTCCATTAATTCCCATTCAGGCCAGAACGACTCCCCGCGCAAACAAATCCTCCCCCTC
>NC_082712.1:83662623-83665123 GCF_030144855.1 Hypanus sabinus | reverse complement strand
CGCACACACTCACTCACAAACACTCACACACGCACGCACACACGCGCACACACACACACACACGCACACACACACCACATACACACACACACACGTTCGCACAGACACACACACACAGACGCACGCACACACACACACACACAGACCACACACACACACACGCATGCACACATGCACACGCACGCACACACCACGCACACACGCACACACACACACGCACGCACACACACACCACACACACGCACACACACATAGCACATACACACACACTGACGCATGCACACACACACACCACCTACACACACACACGCACGCACGCACACACACACCACATACACTCACACACGAATGCACACACACGCACGTACACACACTCGCACACACCACATGCACGCACACACCACATATACACACACGCACACACACATACCACATATACACACACATGCACGCACGCACGCACGCACACACACACACACGCACGCACACACACACACCACATACACACACACACGAATGCACACACACACGCACACACCACATGCACACACACACCACATACACACACACACCACATACACACACACACGAATGCACACACACACGCACACACCACATGCACACACACACACCACATACACACACACGCACACACACACACCACATATACACACACACATGCACGCACACACTCACACACACACACACACACACGGACGCACTCACAAACACTCACACACGCATGCGCACACCACACACATGCACACACACACCACATACACACACACACACGTATACACACACCACAGACGCATGCACGCACACACCACACACACACACAGACACACATGCACACACTCACTCACAAACACTCTCACATGCACACGCACACACACACCACACACACGCACACACACACACCACATACACACACACGCACGTATACACACTCCACACACGCACGCACACACACACACACCACATACACACACACACGAATGCACACACACGCACGCACACACCACATATACACACACGCACACACACATACCACATATAAACACGCATGCACGCACGCACGCACACACACACACACGCACGCACGCACACACACCACAGACACACACACACACGCACGCATGCACACACACACGCACGCACACACACACACACACCACATACACACACCACATATACACACACACATGCACGCACGCATACACGCACGCACACACACAGACACACATGCACACACTCACTCACAAACACTCTCACACGCACACACACACACCACATATACACACACACATGCACGCACAGACTCACACACACACACACGGACGCATTCACAAACACTCACACACGCATGCGCACACACACAGACACACACACACCACATACACACACACAAACGCACGCATGCACACACACCGCATACACACACACACCGACACACACACACGCACGCACACACACAGCACACACATGCATGCACACACACACACCACATACACACACACGCATGCACGCATGCACACACACCACATACACACACACACACATGCACGCACACACGCACATATGCACGCACACACACACATGCACACACTCACTCACAAACACTCACACGCACGCGCGCACACACACACGCACGCACACACACACCACACACACACCAGATACACACACACACGCACACACACCACACACACACGTACACACACACACACACAGACACACACACACACACACACACCACACACACACACACACACACACACACACACACACACACACACACACACACACACGCACGCACACACAGACACCACACACACACACGCACACACACACACACACACACACACACACACACACACACTCACGCACGGACACGCATGCACCACATACACACACGCTCGCACAGGCACAAACACATACACGCACACGCACACACACACGCACACACACGCACACGCACACACACTCACACGCACACACACACACGCACACACACACACACACACCACATACACACACACGCTTGCACAGGCACACACACACACACAGACACACGCAAGCACACACACACACACACGCACACGCACACACGCACACACACAGACACACATGCACGCACGTACACACACATGCACGCACACACGCACATATGCACGCACACACACACATGCACACACTCACTCACAAACACTCACACGCACGCGCGCACACACACACGCACGCACACACACACCACACACACACCAGATACACACACACACGCACACACACCACACACACACGTACACACACACACACACAGACACACACACACACACACACACACCACACACACACACACACACACACACACACACACACACACACACACACACGCACGCACACACAGACACCACACACACACACGCACACACACACACACACACACACACACACACACACACACACACACTCACGCACGGACACGCATGCACCACAT